>NC_079514.1:24081882-24160922 GCF_000801105.2 Raphanus sativus | reverse complement strand
ATTTCGGAAAGCCCCCAAAACCATCTAGGCCAGCGAATAGGGCTGGCGATTTTTCGAGCCCAAATTCTGCCGTTTTAGAGCCTCAAACAGGCTGTCGAATGTTACGGGCCGTGATTGAGATGCGATTCGCTGTTTCCGGATGTTTTTTTGCAGTTTCCTACATAATTATCCATACATTTTGATGCATGGCAAAATTACAAAAAAAAAAAAAACTTAGGTGGGCCCCACGCAAATCTACTCGTATTCTCGGATTAAAAGGATATATGGAATTGCGAGTCATGTACTAACGGGTGCATCAACCAGCACTAATGCACCGGATCCCAATCAGAACTCCGCAGTGAAGCGTGCTTCGGGCGAGAGTAGTACTAGGATGGGTGACCTCCCGGGAAGTCCTCGTGTTGCACCCCTTTTTTATTTTTTTTTTCTTCATTTGAAACGGGTCAAATCTTGAAAACCCCATAACTTTTGAACCGTGTGGAACTACGACGCCCACAGCACCATTTCGGAAAGCCCCCAAAAACCATCTAGGCCAGCGAATAGGGCTGGACGATTTTTCGAGCCCAAATTCTGCCGTTTAGAGCCTCAAACAGGCTGTCGAATGTTACGGGCCGTGATTGAGATGCGATTCGCTGTTTCCGGGTGTTTTTTTTGCAGTTTCCTACATAATTATCCATACATTTTGATGCATGGCAAAATTACAAAAAAAAAAACTTAGGTGGGCCCCACGCAAATCTACTCGTATTCTCGGATTAAAAGGATATATGGAATTGCGAGTCATGTACTAACGGGTGCGATCATACCAGCACTAATGCACCGGATCCCATCAGAACTCCGCAGTGAAGCGTGCTTCGGGCGAGAGTAGTACTAGGATGGGTGACCTCCCGGGAAGTCCTCGTGTTGCACCCCTTTTTTATTTTTTTTCTTCAATTTGAAACGGGTCAAATCTTGAAAACCCCATAACTTTTGAACCGTGTGGAAATACGCGCCCAAACAGCACCATTTCGGAAAGCCCCCAAAACCATCTAGGCCAGCGAATAGGGCTGGCGATTTTTTCGAGCCCAAATTCTGCCGTTTAGAGCCTCAAACAGGCTGTCGAATGTTACGGGCCGTGATTGAGATGCGATTCGCTGTTTCCGGATTTTTTTGCAGTTTCCTACATCAATATCCATACATTTTGATGCATGGCAAAATTACAAAAAAAAAAAACTTAGGTGGCCCCACGCAAATCTACTCGTATTCTCGGATTAAAAGGATATATGGAATTGCGAGTCATGTACTAACGGGTGCGATCATACCAGCACACTAATGCACCGGATCCCATCAGAACTCCGCAGTTAAGCGTGCCGGGCGAAAGTAGTACTAGGATGGGTGACCTCCCGGGAAGTCCTCGTGTTGCACCCCTTTTTTATTTTTTTTCTTCAATTTGAAACGGGTCAAATCTTGAAAACCCCATAACTTTTGAACCGTGTGGAACTATTTCGGAAGCCCCCCCAAAACCATCTAGGCCAGTGAATAGGGCTGGCGATTTTTCGAGCCCAAATTCTGCCGTTTAGAGCCTCAAACAGGCTGTCGAATGTTATGGGCCGTGATTGAGAGATGCGATTCGCTGTTTCCGGATGTTTTTTTGCAGTTTCCTACATCAATATCCATACATTTTGATGCATGGCAAAATTACAAAAAAAAAAAAACTCAGGTGGACCCCATGCAAATCTACTCGTATTCTCGGATTAAAACGATATATGGAATTGCGAGTCATTACTAATGGGTGCGATCATACCAGCACTAATGCACCGGATCCCATCAGAACTCCGCAGTAAAGCGTGCTTGGGCGAGAGTAGTACTAGGTGGGATGGGTGACCTCCCGGGAAGTCCTCGTGTTGCACCCCTTTTATTTTTTTTTTCTTCAATTTGAAACGGGTCAAATCTTGAAAACCCCATAACTTTTGAACCGTGTGGAACTACGACGCCCACAGCACCATTTCGGAAAGCCCCCAAAAACCATCTAGGCCAGCGAATAGGGCTGGACGATTTTTCGAGCCCAAATTCTGCCGTTTAGAGCCTCAAACAGGCTGTCGAATGTTACGGGCCGTGATTGAGATGCGATTCGCTGTTTCGGGTGTTTTTTTTGCAGTTTCCTACATAAATATCCATACATTTTGATGCATGGCAAAATTACAAAAAAAAAAACTTAGGTGGGCCCCACGCAAATCTACTCGTATTCTCGGATTAAAAGGATATATGGAATTGCGAGTCATGTACTAACGGGTGCTATCATACCAGCACTAATGCACCGGATCCCATCAGAACTCCGCAGTGAAGCGTGCTTCGGGCGAGAGTAGTACTAGGATGGGTGACCTCCCGGGAAGTCCTCGTGTTGCACCCTTTTTTATTTTTTTTCTTCAATTTGAAACGGGTCAAATCTTGAAAACCCATAACTTTTGAACCGTGTGGAACTACGACGCCCACAGCACCATTTCGGAAAGCCCCAAAACCATCTAGGCCAGCGAATAGGGCTGACGATTTTTCGAGCCCAAATTCTGCCGTTTAGAGCCTCAAACAGGCTGTCGAATGTTACGGGCCGTGATTGAGATGCGATTCGCTGTTTCCGGGTGTTTTTTGCAGTTTCCTACATCAATATCCATACATTTTGATGCATGGCAAAATTACAAAAAAAAAAAACTCAGGTGGGCCCCACGCAAATCTACTCGTATTCTCGGATTAAAAGGATATATGGAATTGCGAGTCATGTACTAACGGGTGCGATCATACCAGCACTAATGCACCGGATCCCATCAGAACTCCGCAGTTAAGCGTGCTTCGGGCGAGAGTAGTACTAGGATGGGTGACCTCCGGGAAGTCCTCGTGTTGCACCCCTTTTTATTTTTTTTTCTTCAATTTGAAACGGGTCAAATCTTGAAAACCCCATAACTTTTGAACCGTGTGGAACTAATTTTCGGAAAGCCCCCAAACCATCTAGGCCAGTGAATAGGGCTGGCGATTTTTCGAGCCCAAATTCTGCCGTTTAGAGCCTCAAACAGGCTGTCGAATGTTATGGGCCGTGATTGAGATGCGATTCGCTGTTTCCGGATGTTTTTTGCAGTTTCCTACATCAATATCCATACATTTTGATGCATGGCAAAATTTACAAAAAAAAAAACTAGGTGGACCCCATGCAAATCTACTCGTATTCTCGGATTAAAAGATATATGGAATTGCGAGTCATGTACTAACGGGTGCGATCATACCAGCACTAATGCACCGGATCCCATCAGAACTCCGCAGTAAGCGTGCTTGGGCGAGAGTAGTACTAGGATGGGTGACCTCCCGGGAAGTCCTCGTGTTGCACCCCTTTTTTATTTTTTTTCTTCAATTTGAAACGGGTCAAATCTTGAAAACCCATAACTTTTGAACCGTGTGGAACTACGACGCCCACAGCACCATTTCGGAAAGCCCCCAAAACCATCTAGGCCAGCGAATAGGGCTGGAGATTTTTCGAGCCCAAATTCTGCCGTTTAGAGCCTCAAACAGGCTGTCGAATGTTACGGGCCGTGATTGAGATGCGATTCGCTGTTTCCGGGTGTTTTTTGCAGTTTCCTACATAATTATCCATACATTTTGATGCATGGCAAAATTACAAAAAAAAAAACTTAGGTGGGCCCCACGCAAATCTACTCGTATTCTCGGATTAAAAGGATATATGGAATTGCGAGTCATGTACTAACGGGTGCTATCATACCAGCACTAATGCACCGGATCCCATCAGAACTCCGCAGTGAAGCGTGCTTCGGGAGAGAGTAGTACTAGGATGGGTGACCTCCCGGGAAGTCCTCGTGTTGCACCCCTTTTTTATTTTTTTTCCTTCAATTTGAAACGGGTCAAATCTTGAAAACCCCATAACTTTTGAACCGTGTGGAACTACGACGCCCACAGCACCATTTCGGAAAGCCCCCAAAACCATCTAGGCCAGCGAATAGGGCTGGCGATTTTTCGAGCCCAAATTCTGCCGTTTAGAGCCTCAAACAGGCTGTCGAATGTTACGGGCCGTGATTGAGATGCGATTCGCTGTTTCCGGGTGTTTTTGCAGTTTCCTACATCAATATCCATACATTTTGATGCATGGCAAAATTACAAAAAAAAAACTTAGGTGGGCCCCACGCAAATCTACTCGTATTCTCGGATTAAAAGGATATATGGAATTGCGAGTCATGTACTAACGGGTGCGATCATACCAGCACTAATGCACCGGATCCCATCAGAACTCCGCAGTTAAGCGTGCTTGGGCGAGAGTAGTACTAGGATGGGTGACCTCCCGGGAAGTCCTCGTGTTGCACCCTTTTTATTTTTTTTTCTTCAATTTGAAACGGGTCAAATCTTGAAAACCCCATAACTTTTGAACCGTGTGGAAACTATTTCGGAAAGCCCCCAAAACCATCTAGGCCAGTGAATAGGGCTGGCGATTTTTCGAGCCCAAATTCTGCCGTTTAGAGCCTCAAACAGGCTGTCGAATGTTATGGGCCGTGATTGAGATGCGATTCGCTGTTTGCCGGATGTTTTTTGCAGTTTCCTACATCAATATCCATACATTTTGATGCATGGCAAAATTACAAAAAAAAAAAAACTCAGGTGGACCCCATGCAAATCTACTCGTATTCTCGGATTAAAACGATATATGAAATTGCGAGTCATGTACTAATGGGTGCGATCATACCAGCACTAATGCACCGGATCCCATCAGAACTCCGCAGCTAAGCGTGCTTGGGCGAGAGTAGTACTAGGATGGGTGACCTCCCGGGAAGTCCTCGTGTTGCACCCCTTTTTTATTTTTTTTTCTTCAATTTGAAACGGGTCAAATCTTGAAAACCCCATAACTTTTGAACCGTGTGGAACTACGACGCCCACAGCACCATTTCGGAAAGCCCCCAAAACCATCTAGGCCAGCGAATAGGGCTGGAGATTTTTCGAGCCCAAATTCTGCCGTTTAGAGCCTCAAACAGGCTGTCGAATGTTACGGGCCGTGATTGAGATGCGATTCGCTGTTTCGGGTGTTTTTTTTGCAGTTTCCTACATAATTATCCATACATTTTGATGCATGGCAAAATTACAAAAAAAAAAACTTAGGTGGGCCCCACGCAAATCTACTCGTATTCTCGGATTAAAAGGATATATGGAATTGCGAGTCATGTACTAACGGGTGCTATCATACCAGCACTAATGCACCGGATCCCATCAGAACTCCGCAGTGAAGCGTGCTTCGGAGAGAGTAGTACTAGGATGGGTGACCTCCCGGGAAGTCCTCGTGTTGCACCCCTTTTTTATTTTTTTTCTTCAATTTGAAACGGGTCAAATCTTGAAAACCCCATAACTTTTGAACCGTGTGGAACTACGACGCCCACAGCACCATTTCGGAAAGCCCCCAAAACCATCTAGGCCAGCGAATAGGGCTGCGATTTTTCGAGCCCAAATTCTGCCGTTTAGAGCCTCAAACAGGCTGTCGAATGTTACGGGCCGTGATTGAGATGCGATTCGCTGTTTCCGGGTGTTTTTTGCAGTTTCCTACATCAATTATCCATACATTTTGATGCATGGCAAAATTACAAAAAAAAAAAACTCAGGTGGGCCCACGCAAATCTACTCGTATTCTCGGATTAAAAGGATATATGGAATTGCGAGTCATGTACTAACGGGTGCGATCATACCAGCACTAATGCACCGGATCCCATCAGAACTCCGCAGTGAAGCGTGCTTGAGCGAAAGTAGTACTAGGATGGGTGACCTCCCGGGAAGTCCTCGTGTTGCACCCTTTTTATTTTTTTTTTCTTCAATTTGAAACGGGTCAAATCTTGAAAACCCCATAACTTTTGAACCGTGTGGAACTATTTTCGGAAAGCCCCCAAAACCATCTAGGCCAGTGAATAGGGCTGGCGATTTTTCGAGCCCAAATTCTGCCGTTTAGAGCCTCAAACAGGCTGTCGAATGTTATGGGCCGTGATTGAGATGCGATTCGCTGTTTCCGGATGTTTTTTTGCAGTTTCCTACATCAATATCCATACATTTTGATGCATGGCAAAATTACAAAAAAAAAAAAACTAGGTGGACCCCATGCAAATCTACTCGTATTCTCGGATTAAACGATATATGAAATTGCGAGTCATGTACTAATGGGTGCGATCATACCAGCACTAATGCACCGGATCCCATCAGAACTCCGCAGTAAGCGTGCTTGGGCGAGAGTAGTACTAGGATGGGTGACCTCCCGGGAAGTCCTCGTGTTGCACCCCTTTTTATTTTTTTTCTTCAATTTGAAACGGGTCAAATCTTGAAAACCCCATAACTTTTGAACCGTGTGGAACTACGACGCCCACAGCACCATTTCGGAAAGCCCCAAAACCATCTAGGCCAGCGAATAGGGCTGGCGATTTTTTCGAGCCCAAATTCTGCCGTTTAGAGCCTCAAACAGGCTGTCGAATGTTACGGGCCGTGATTGAGATGCGATTCGCTGTTTCCGGGTGTTTTTTTTGCAGTTTCCTACATAATTATCCATACATTTTGATGCATGGCAAAATTACAAAAAAAAAACTTAGGTGGGCCCACGCAAATCTACTCGTATTCTCGGATTAAAAGGATATATGGAATTGCGAGTCATGTACTAACGGGTGCTATCATACCAGCACTAATGCACCGGATCCCATCAGAACTCCGCAGTGAAGCGTGCTTCGGGCGAGAGTAGTACTAGGATGGGTGACCTCCCGGGAAGTCCTCGTGTTGCACCCCTTTTTTATTTTTTTTCCTTCAATTTGAAACGGGTCAAATCTTGAAAACCCCATAACTTTTGAACCGTGTGGAACTACGACGCTCACAGCACCATTTCGGAAAGCCCCAAAACCATCTAGGCCAGCGAATAGGGCTGGATTTTTCGAGCCCAAATTCTGCCGTTTAGAGCCTCAAACAGGCTGTCGAATGTTACGGGCCGTGATTGAGATGCGATTCGCTGTTTCCGGGTGTTTTTTTGCAGTTTCCTACATAATATCCATACATTTTGATGCATGGCAAAATTACAAAAAAAAAAACTTAGGTGGGCCCCACGCAAATCTACTCGTATTCTCGGATTAAAAGGATATATGGAATGCGAGTCATGTACTAACGGGTGCGATCATACCAGCACTAATGCACCGGATCCCATCAGAACTCCGCAGTTAAGCGTGCTTGGGCGAGAGTAGTACTAGGATGGGTGACCTCCCGGGAAGTCCTCGTGTTGCACCCTTTTTTATTTTTTTTCTTCAATTTGAAACGGGTCAAATCTTGAAAACCCCATAACTTTTGAACCGTGTGGAACTATTTCGGAAAGCCCCCCAAAACCATCTAGGCCAGTGAATAGGGCTGGCGATTTTCGAGCCCAAATTCTGCCGTTTAGAGCCTCAAACAGGCTGTCGAATGTTATGGGCCGTGATTGAGATGCGATTCGCTGTTTGCGGGGTGTTTTTTGCAGTTTGCCTACATCAATATCCATACATTTTGATGCATGGCAAAATTACAAAAAAAAAAAAAACTCAGGTGGACCCCATGCAAATCTACTCGTATTCTCGGATTAAAACGATATATGAATTGCGAGTCATGTACTAATGGGTGCGATCATACCAGCACTAATGCACCGGATCCCATCAGAACTCTGCAGTAAGCGTGCTTGGGCGAGAGTAGTACTAGGATGGGTGACCTCCCGGGAAGTCCTCGTGTTGCACCCCTTTTTTATTTTTTTTTTTCTTCAATTTGAAACGGGTCAAATCTTGAAAACCCCATAACTTTTGAACCGTGTGGAACTACGACGCCCACAGCACCATTTCGGAAAGGCCCCAAAACCATCTAGGCCAACGAATAGGGCTGGAGATTTTTCGAGCCCAAATTCTGCCGTTTAGAGCCTCAAACAGGCTGTCGAATGTTACGGGCCGTGATTGAGATGCGATTCGCTGTTTCGGGGTGTTTTTTTTTGCAGTTTCCTACATAATTATCCATACATTTTGATGCATGGCAAAATTACAAAAAAAAAAACTTAGGTGGGCCCCACGCAAATATACTCGTATTCTCGGATTAAAAGGATATATGGAATTGCGAGTCATGTACTAACGGGTGCGATCATACCAGCACTAATGCACCGGATCCCATCAGAACTCCGCAGTGAAGCGTGCTTCGGGCGAGAGTAGTACTAGGATGGGTGACCTTCCGGGAAGTCCTCGTGTTGCACCCCTTTTTTATTTTTTTCCTTCATTTGAAACGGGTCAAATCTTGAAAACCCCATAACTTTTGAACCGTGTGGAACTACGACGCCCACAACACCATTTCGGAAAGCCCCCAAAACCATCTAGGCCAGCGAATAGGGCTGGCGATTTTTCGAGCCCAAATTCTGCCGTTTAGAGCCTCAAACAGGCTGTCGAATGTTACGGGCCGTGATTGAGATGCGATTCGCTGTTTCGGGTGTTTTTTTGCAGTTTCGTACATCAATATCCATACATTTTGATGCATGGCAAAATTACAAAAAAAAAACTCAGGTGGGCCCCACGCAAATCTACTCGTATTCTCGGATTAAAAGGATATATGAAATTGCGAGTCATGTACTAACGGGTGCGATCATACCAGCACTAATGCACCGGATCCCATCAGAACTCTGCAGTAAGCGTGCTTGGGCGAGAGTAGTACTAGGATGGGTGACCTCCCGGGAAGTCCTCGTGTTGCACCCCTTTTTTATTTTTTTTTCTTCAATTTGAAACGGGTCAAATCTTGAAAACCCCATAACTTTTGAACCGTGTGGAACTACGACGCCCACAGCACCATTTCGGAAAGCCCCCAAAACCATCTAGGCCAACGAATAGGGCTGGCGATTTTTCGAGCCCAAATTCTGCCGTTTAGAGCCTCAAACAGGCTGTCGAATGTTACGGGCCGTGATTGAGATGCGATTCGCTGTTTCGGGGTGTTTTTTGCAGTTTCCTACATAATTATCCATACATTTTGATGCATGGCAAAATTACAAAAAAAAAACTTAGGTGGACCCCACGCAAATATACTCGTATTCTCGGATTAAAAGGATATATGGAATTGCGAGTCATGTACTAACGGGTGCGATCATACCAGCACTAATGCACCGGATCCCATCAGAACTCTGCAGTGAAGCGTGCTTCGGGCGAGAGTAGTACTAGGATGGGTGACCTCCCGGGAAGTCCTCGTGTTGCACCCCTTTTTTATTTTTTTCCTTCAATTTGAAACGGGTCAAATCTTGAAAACCCCATAACTTTTGAACCGTGTGGAACTACGACGCCCACAGCACCATTTCGGAAAGCCCCCAAAACCATCTAGGCCAGCAAATAGGGCTGGCGATTTTTCGAGCCCAAATTCTGCCGTTTAGAGCCTCAAACAGGCTGTCGAATGTTACGGGCCGTGATTGAGATGCGATTCGCTGTTTCCGGGTGTTTTTTTGCAGTTTCGTACATCAATATCCATACATTTTGATGCATGGCAAAATTACAAAAAAAAACTCAGGTGGGCACCACGCAAATCTACTCGTATTCTCGGATTAAAAGGATATATGGAATTGCGAGTCATTGTACTAACGGTGCGATCATACCAGCACTAATACACCGGATCCCATCATAACTCTGCAGTTAAGCGTGCGTGAGCGAAAGTAGTACTAGGATGGGTGACCTCCGGGAAGTCCTCGTGTTGCACCCTTTTTTTATTTTTTTTTCTTCAATTTGAAACGGGTCAAATCTTGAAACCCCATAACTTTTGAACCGTGTGGAACTATTTCGGAAAGCCCCCAAAACCATCTAGGCTAGTGAATAGGGCTGGCGATTTTTCGAGCCCAAATTCTGCCGTTTAGAGCCTCAAACAGACTTTCGAATGTTATGGGTCGTGATTGAGATGCGATTCGCACTTTGCGGATGTTTTTTGCAGTTTGCTACATCAGTATCGATACATTTTGATGCATGGCAAAATTACAAAAAAAAAAGAAAAAACTCAAGTGGACCCCATGCAAATCTACTCGTATTCTCGATTAAAACGATATATGAAATTGCGAGTCATGTACTAATGGGTGCGATCATACCAGCACTAATGCACCGGATCCCATCAGAACTCTGCAGCTAAGTGATGGAACCCAGGACCTGGACCAGGACGTGGAGCAGACTCAGGACGATCAGATCAGTCCAACTGAGGTTCAGCCGTTCAACCGTACCAGATCAACGGACAGAGCCGTGTACCGGATCGACCCGATTGCACCCGAACGCGACCTAAGGATGGATTCACGACCTGATGACCGAATCAGCCGACCCACAGGCGTTCTTCCCCGACCCATTCGTCATTCTAGAGCCAACAGTCAAGTCAGAACCCATGATCATCGAGATGAATCTGATCCCGGACTTAGCCTATCTTTTCTGGCCCGTTTGGGACGTACCGCACACCCGGATCAGGCTGATCTCGACTTGTCCGACCACTTTGATGATTTTATGATGATCGATGCATCCAACTTCTCCAAAGGGATGTTACTTAGGCTCTCTGAAGATTTGGGTCGAGCTATCTCTTCATCCGTTCATGGATCATCGATGATCAACCATGCGGGCAGCCTTGCGTCCGTCCTGCTCCTTACCGCGGACGACCTGATCATCACAGGATGAACCTGGACGCATCACGAACCTGGACAGTCGTTCAACCTCCCGCAACCCTTAGTGTCACCCTTCGATCCACTAGTTCTCAATCCACTCGGATCTGAGTTCATATCATCCGTACCGGCAGAGTGATCCTTACTTAGGTTCTATCAAGTGGTATCAGAGCCACTCTTCCGGTAACTCATTTTCTATCCATCTTCTCATCTCTCCATTTCTTCTAAACACTTCTTATCTATCTATCTTGAACCCGGGCCCCTCATTACCCCCATATAAAAAAAAAAAAAAAATAAGATCTAAGTTTATGCTATAAAAAAAAAAAAAAAAAAAAAGAAAAGAAAAGATATATAAAAAAAAAAAAAAAAAAAAAAAAAAAAAGATTCAAAGTTTGTTTGATTGTGGTGAGGTGGTGGAAGAGAAAGCCTGCTGGCCGAAGAGAAATCCGGCCTTTGAGGTGGTTAAGGCGGGTTCCCCTTTGAAATCTCTTATCTCTCTCTCTTGCTCATTTGTGTTCACTTGGATTATCTCATTGGGTGATCTTGTTTGCTCTCTTAGAACTTTGGGAGGAACTCTCTTGTGTGATTACCAAAAACTCGAGTGAAACACGTGTGTGGGTGAGATAAACACCTGAGAGTGTGAGGCTTTTACTCTAACTTTGCCTTGTTTAAGTTTTCAGGAAACCATGGGCAGTGAAGAAGAAAGAAACAGACCCGGAAATTCTTTTGCTGGATTATCTAACTTGCAGATGCGTGCTCTCAATGATTCTATGTCTAACTTGTTGAATACAGGTTTGGAGGCGATCCATCTTAGGCTGGATGAACTTCAGGGCCGACCAGCTCAGTCCCAAACCAGAACCAGGCGTGACCGCCCAAGGAGACACAGCCGGTCCGACCTTGAGATCCGAGATGAGTCCTATGATGATGATCAGTCCATCAACCGACCAAGGAGAGCTCCTAGACAACAAAACCAAGGTGATGTCAATCCATTTGGTAGAAATGAAAGAACTGATAATGGATTGGGTGGTTTGAAATTGAAAATTCCAAGTTTTGATGGCAAGAATGATCCGGATGCCTTTCTTGAATGGGAAAGAAAGATTGAACTTGTTTTTGATTGTCAAAACTTTTCTGATATTAAAAAGGTTAGACTTGCTGCTGCTGAGTTTACTGGCTATGCTATTAACTGGTATGATCGAGTTGTGACTAGCAGGAGAAGAGCAGGTGTGGCGCCAGTTGTTACATGGGATGAGCTTTCCATGCTGATGCGGAGACGCTTTGTTCCCGACCATTACCACAGAGATCTACACCATAAACTCAGGCGTTTGCTTCAAGGTTCTAAGTCAGTTGAGGACTACCACCAGGAAATGGAGACCTTGATGATCAAGGCTGATGTAGATGAGCCCTTAGACGCCACCATGGCTAGATTTCTCACCGGGCTCAACCGAGACATACAAGACCGCATGGAGCTGGAAGACTATGACAGCATGGAACAGATGCTACACAAGGCCGTGCTGATTGAACAACAACTCAAGAGAAAAGGTCTCTCCAAACCGACCTTTGCTTCAAAACCAACCTTTGCTTCCAAGCCAAACTATCAAGACAAGGGTAAGTCTTCTTCCACAACAAATAATGCTTTTAAGACTGATGTCCCTGCTCGTTTTGACAAAGGAAAAGCAGTTGAGAATCCTAGCCGTGCAAGAGACATCAGGTGCTTCAAGTGTCAAGGTCTTGGCCACTATGCCAACCGATGTCCAAACCAAAAGGTGATGGTGCTCTTGGAGAATGGAGAAGTCGAATCTGAAGAAGACAAGGAGGATCTCGGACCAGTTTATGATACTGATGATGAGGAAGAAGCACTTGACTTCCCAGTTCATGGCCCCCTTCTTGTTACTAGAAAGACTTTGGACGACACCTTTGATCCCATCTTTGATGAGGAGGCCGATGGCGTGATCGATGAGTTTTGCTCGACCTTTGTGGAGAGCTCTGGTCCGATCTATGATGAGGATGTTCTTGATGAGCCAAGCCAAGGTTCACTACTGGTTACTAGGCGTACCTTGAGTGTCCAACCCAAATCCAATGAAAAAGAACAAAGGGAGAATCTCTTTCACTCTAGATGTCTCATTTCTGATAAAGTTTGTTCTTTGATTATTGATGGAGGCAGTTGCACTAATGTGGCCAGTGACACTCTTGTAAAGAAACTTGGGCTTGTTACTCGACCTCTTTCTCGTCCTTTCAGGTTAGAGTGGCTCAATGAGGCTGGAGAACAGTATGTGAAGGAGCAAGTCACAGTTCCACTCTCCATTGGCCGATATGAGGATGAGGTTGTGTGCAATGTGCTTCCCATGGATGCTTGCCATGTTCTCTTGGGCCGACCTTGGCAATTTGACAAGAAGGCAGTGCATGATGGCTTCACAAACAGGCACTCGTTTGATCACAAAGGAAAGAAGATCACCTTGGTGCCTTTGTCACCTTCGGAAGTCCATCAAGACCAGGTCCAACTTAGGAAGAACCGAGACCAAGACTCTAAGGCTGATAAACCTGAGACAAGTACCAGAAACTCCAACTTCTTTGTCAAAGAAAGTCAGGTAAGGAAGTCTCTTTGCTCTCAAAAGCCATTTCTCTTACTTGTTTATAAAGAGTCTCTTTTGGCCTCATCTTCTTCTGACCTTGCACCGGAGATTCCGAGTGAATTTTTAGGTATCTTGCAGGATTATTCTGATGTGTTTCCAGAAGAAAATCCAAAAGGATTGCCACCAGTAAGAGGCATTGAGCATCAGATTGATCTTGTCCCGGGCGCATCTCTTCCGAACCGACCAGCGTACCGCACCAATCCGGTCGAGACCAAGGAGCTGGAGAAACAGATCAACGACCTGCTTGAGAAGGGATACATCAGAGAGAGTCTCAGTCCCTGTGCAGTGCCTGTTCTACTCGTCCCAAAGAAGGATGGCTCCTGGAGGATGTGTGTGGACTGCCGGGCCATAAACAACATCACGGTAAAGTATCGACATCCTATCCCTCGCCTTGATGATATGCTTGATGAACTCCATGGTTCTAAGTACTTTTCTAAGATAGATTTGAAAAGTGGCTATCATCAGATTAGGATGAAAGAAGGTGATGAATGGAAAACGGCCTTTAAAACAAAACTAGGTTTGTATGAGTGGCTTGTCATGCCCTTTGGTCTCACAAATGCACCTAGTACTTTCATGCGCCTAATGAATCATGTCTTGAGGTCTTTTATTGGTCATTTTGTTGTGGTTTACTTTGATGACATTCTTATTTACAGCAAAAGCCTTGATGAGCACAAACAGCACCTGAAATCTGTTCTTGAAGTCCTTAGAAAGGAACATTTGTTTGCTAACCTTGGAAAATGTTCTTTTGGCACAGATCATGTGGTCTTTCTAGGTTTTGTTGTAGGTGCAGATGGCTTGAGAGTGGACGAGCAGAAGGTCCAAGCAATCCGAGACTGGCCCATTCCGAAAACCATTAGTGAAGTGAGAAGCTTCCATGGCCTTGCCGGTTTCTATAGGCGTTTTGTTCAAAACTTCAGTACCTTGGCCGCTCCTCTCACTGAAGTGATCAAGAAGAACGTGGGGTTCAAATGGGGACCAGCTCAAGAAGAAGCATTCGAAATCCTTAAAGGGAAGTTGACTAATGCCCCTTTGCTTGTACTTCCAGATTTTTCTAAAGCTTTTGAGATCGAATGTGATGCTTCTGGTGTTGGTATTGGTGCTGTGTTGATGCAGGAAGGAAAACCAGTAGCTTATTTCAGTGAGAAGCTTGGTGGTGCCATGCTCAACTACCCCACATACGACCAGGAACTCTATGCCTTGGTGAGAGCCCTTCAAACGTGGCAGCACTATCTTTGGCCTAAGGAGTTCATCATCCACACTGACCATCAGTCTCTAAGACATCTTAAGGGTCAGCAGAAGCTCAACAAGAGGCATGCTCGTTGGATGGAGTTCATTGAAACATTCCCTTATGTGATCAAGTACAAACAAGGTAAGGAGAATGTTGTGGCCGATGCATTGTCTCGAAGGTATACTCTTCTTTCAGCCCTTGAGACTAAATTGCTTGGTTTTGAATTTATCAAGGATCTTTATGCCTCTGATCAGGATTTTAAAGAGATTTTTCGAAAATGCACCAAGGTTGCTTATGGGAAATACTTTCAAAGTTCTGGTTTCTTATTCTTTGATAACCGTTTGTGTGTGCCCCAATGTTCTTTGAGGGAGTTGTTTCTCAGGGAAGCTCATGGAGGAGGACTTATGGGACACTTTGGTGTCAAGAAGACTTACAAGGCTGTTCATGACCACTTCTATTGGCCGAGTTTGATGAAAGATGTTGAGAGGATCTGTGGCCGATGTGTGGTGTGCAAGAAGTCTAAGCCTAAAGCATCAAACCACGGTTTGTACTCAGCTCTACCCATTCCCTCTCATCCTTGGGTAGACATTTCTATGGATTTTGTGCTTGGTTTGCCTAGGTCCAAAGCTGGACGAGATTCTATCTTTGTGGTTGTAGATAGGTTCTCAAAAATGGCTCATTTCATTCCTTGTCACAAAACTGATGATGCTGTGCAAGTTGCAGATTTATTCTTTAAGGAAGTTGTTAGATTGCATGGAATGCCTAAGACCATTGTCTCTGATCGTGATGCTAAGTTCCTTAGCTATTTTTGGAAGACCTTGTGGTCTAAGCTAGGTACTAGATTGATGTTCTCAACAACTTGTCATCCGCAAACTGATGGGCAAACTGAAGTAGTTAATCGAACCTTGTCTGCTTTGCTTAGATCTTTGGTTAAAAAGAATCTTAAGACTTGGGAAGAATGTTTGCCTCATGTTGAGTTTGCTTACAATCATGCATTGCATTCAGCTACTAAGTTTTCTCCTTTTGAGGTTGTTTATGGATTTAATCCTTTGTCTCCACTTGATCTTTTACCTTTGCCTTTGAGTGAACGAGTTAGTACAGATGGCAAGAGGAAGGTGGACACGATCAAGAAGCTGCATGAACAGGTCCGGGCCAACATTGAAGCCAAGACCAAAGGCTACAAACGACTTGCAGACAAGAAGAGAAAAGAAATGATCTTTCAGGAAGGTGATCTTGTTTGGGTCCATTTGAGGAAGGAACGATTCCCGGAACAAAGGAAGTCCAAACTCATGCCCCGGGTCGATGGTCCATTCCAGATTCTCAAGAAACTCCATGACAATGCTTACCAGCTTGATCTTCAGGGTAAGTATGATATCTCTTCAAGTTTTAATGTTTCTGATCTATCTCCTTTTCTTGCAGATGATCCGGATTTGTGGTCAAATCCTTTTGAAGAGGGAGGGAATGATGGAACCCAGGACCTGGACCAGGACTTGGAGCAGACTCAGGACGATCAGATCAGTCCAACTGAGGTTCAGCCGTTCAGCCGTACCAGATCAACGGACAGAGCCGTGTACCGGATCGACCCGAGTGCACCCGGACGCGACCTAAGGATGGATTCACGACCTGATGACCGAATCAGCCGACCCACAGGCGTTCTTCCCCGACCCATTCGTCATTCTAGAGCCAACAGTCAAGTCAGAACCCATGATCATCGAGATGAATCTGATCCCGGACTTAGCCTATCTTTTCTGGCCCGTTTGGGACGTACCGCACACCCGGATCAGGCTGATCTCGACTTGTCCGACCACTTTGATGATTTTATGATGATCGATGCATCCAACTTCTCCAAAGGGATGTTACTTAGGCTCTCTGAAGATTTGGGTCGAGCTATCTCTTCATCCGTTCATGGATCATCGATGATCAACCATGCGGGCAGCCTTGCGTCCGTCCTGCTCCTTACCGCGGACGACCTGATCATCACAGGATGAACCTGGACGAATCACGAACCTGGACAGTCAATGAACCTTGCCAAGTCTTCATCAGTTTCCGCGCATTGACTGGTCTTGGTCCAAGTTCACATTTTCTATGTCTTGTTTTCAACATTTCCTTTTCAATGTTGTATTTTCCAATAATTTCCTTTATGTTTCTTTGACTCACAAACATTATAAATAAGTGAGTCTCTCATGAATAAAATTCATCAACGATTTTGCTTTGCTATTTTGAGTCTTCTCTCATTGTTCTTTGTCTTAGAACATTCATAAGTTTGCTTGGTGAGGTTATCTCCGAGTGAAACACTTCGTTGTGTTGGACCGGTGCGTCACATCCGGCAACCTTCGAACATCTGGTAGTATCTTTGGGCTTCCGCAACCCTTAGTGTCACCCTTCGATCCACTAGTTCTCAATCCACTCGGATCTGAGTTCATATCATCCGTACCGGCAGAGTGATCCTTACTTAGGTTCTATCACTAAGCGTGCTTGGCCGAGAGTATTACTAGGATGGGTGACCTCCGGGAAGTCCTCGTGTTGTACCCCTTTTTTATTTTTTTTTCTTCAATTTGAAACGGGTCAAATCTTGAAAACCCCATAACTTTTGAACCGTGTGGAACTACGACGCCCACAGCACCATTTCGGAAAGGCCCCAAAACCATCTATGCCAACGAATAGGGCTGGAGATTTTTCGAGCCCAAATTCTGCCGTTTAGAGCCTCAAACAGGCTGTCGAATGTTACGGGCCGTGATTGAGATGCGATTCGCTGTTTCGGGGTGTTTTTTTTTTTGCAGTTTCCTACATAATTATCCATACATTTTGATGCATGGCAAAATTACAAAAAAAAAACTTAGGTGGGCCCCACGCAAATATACTCGTATTCTCGGATTAAAAGGATATATGGAATTGCGAGTCATGTACTAACGGGTGCTATCATACCAGCACTAATGCACCGGATCCCATCAGAACTCCGCAGTGAAGCGTGCTTCGGGAGAGAGCAGTATTAGGATGGGTGAACTTCCGGGAAGTCCTCGTGTTGCACCCCTTTTTTATTTTTTTCCTTCAATTTGAAACGGGTCAAATCTTGAAAACCCCATAATTTTTGAACCGTGTGGAACTACGACGCTCACAGCACCATTTCGGAAAGCCCCCAAAACCATCTAGGCCAGCGAATAGGGCTGGCGATTTGTCGAGCCCAAATTCTGCCGTTTAGAGCCTCAAACAGGCTGTCAAATGTTACGGGCCGTGATTGAGATGCGATTCGCTGTTTCCGGGTGTTTTTTGCAGTTTCGTACATCAATATCCATACATTTTGATGCATGGCAAATTACAAAAAAAAACTCAGGTGGGCACCACGCAAATCTACTCGTATTCTCAGATTAAAAGGATATATGGAATTGCGAGTCATGTACTAACGGGTGCGATCATACCAGCACTCATGCACCGGATCCCATCAGAACTCTGCAGTTAAGCGTGCGTGAGCGAAAGTAGTACTAGGATGGGTGACCTCCGGGAAGTCCTCGTGTTGCACCCTTTTTTATTTTTTTTTCTTCAATTTGAAACGGGTCAAATCTTGAAAACCCCATAACTTTTGAACCGTGTGGAACTATTTTGGAAAGCCCCCAAAACCATCTAGGCTAGTGAATAGGGCTGGCGATTTTTCGAGCCCAAATTCTGCCGTTTAGAGCCTCAAACAGACTTTCGAATGTTATGGGTCGTGATTGAGATGCGATTCGCAGTTTGCGGATGTTTTTTGCAGTTTGCTACATCAATATCCATACATTTTGGTGCATGGCAAAATTACAAAAAAAAAAAGAAAAAACTCAAGTGGACCCCATGCAAATCTACTCGTATTCTCGGATTAAAACGATATATGAAATTGGAAGTCATGTACTAATGGGTGCGATCATACCAGCACTAATCCACCGGATCCCATCAGAACTCTGCAGCTAAGCGTGCTTGGGCGAGAGTAGTACTAGGATGGGTGATCTCCCGGGAAGTCCTCGTGTTGCAACCCTTTTTTATTTTTTTTTTCTTCAATTTGAAACGGGTCAAATCTTGAAAACCCCATAACTTTTGAACCCTGTGGAACTACGACGCCCACAGCACCATTTCGGAAAGCCCCAAAACCATCTATGCCAACGAATAGGGCTGGAGATTTTTCAAGCCCAAATTCTGCCGTTTAGAGCCTCAAACAGGCTGTCGAATGTTACGGGCCGTGATTGAGATGCGATTCGCTGTTTCGGGGTGTTTTTTTTTTGCAGTTTCCTACATAATTATCCATACATTTTGATGCATGGCAAAATTACAAAAAAAACAACTTAGGTGGGCCCCACGCAAATATACTCGTATTCTCGGATTAAAAGGATATATGGAATTGCGAGTCATGTACTAACGGGTGCTATCATACCAGCACTAATGCACCGGATCCCATCAGAAATCTGCAGTGAAGCGTGCTTCGGGAGAGAGCAGTACTAGGATGGGTGACCTTCCGGGAAGTCCTCGTGTTGCACCCCTTTTTTTTTTTTTTTTCCTTCGATTTGAAACGGGTCAAATCTTGAAAACCCCATAACTTTTGAACCGTGTGGAACTACGACGCCCACAGCACCATTTCGGAAAGCCCCCAAAACCATTTAGGCCAGCGAATAGGTCTGGCGATTTTTTGAGCCCAAATTCTGCCGTTTAGAGCCTCAAACAGGCTGTCGAATGTTACGGGCCGTGATTGAGATGCGATTCGCTGTTTCCGGGTGTTTTTTGCAGTTTCGTACATCAATATCTATACATTTTGATGCATGGCAAAATTAAAAAAAAAAAACTCAGGTGGGCCCCACGCAAATCTACTCGTATTCTCGGATTAAAAGGATATATGGAATTGCGAGTCATGTACTAACGGGTGCGATCATACCAGCACTAATGCACCGGATCCCATCAGAACTCTGCAGTTAAGCGTGCGTGAGCGAAAGTAGTACTAGGATGGGTGACCTCCAGGGAAGTCCTCGTGTTGCACCCTTTTTTATTTTTTTTTCTTCAATTTGAAACGGGTCAAATCTTGAAAACCCCATAACTTTTGAACCGTGTGGAACTATTTCGGAAAGCCCCCAAAACCATCTAGGCCAGTGAATAGGGCTGGCGATTTTTCGAGCCCAAATTCTGCCGTTTAGAGCCTTAAATAGGCTTTCGAATGTTATGGGTCGTGATTGAGATGCGATTCGCTGTTTGCGGATGTTTTTTGTAGTTTGCTACATCAATATCCATACATTTTGATGCATGGCAAAATTACAAAAAAAAAAAAAAAAAAACTCAGGTGGACCCCATGCAAATCTACTCGTATTCTCGGATTAAAACGATATATGAAATTGCGAGTCATGTACTAATGGGTGCGATCATACTAGCACTAATGCACCGGATCCCATCAGAACTCTGCAGCTAAGCGTGCTTGGGCGAGAGTAGTACTAGGATGGGTGACCTCCCGGGAAGTCCTCGTGTTGCACCCCTTTTTTATTTTTTTCTCTACAATTTGAAACGGGTCAAATCTTGAAAACCCCATAACTTTTGAACTGTGTGGAACTACGACGCCCACAGCACCATTTCGGAAAGCCCCCAAAACCATCTATGCCAACGAATAGGGCTGGAGATTTTTCGACCCCAAATTATGCCGTTTAGAGCCTCAAACAGGCGGTCGAATGTTACGGGCCGTGATTGAGATGCGATTCGCTGTTTCCGGGTGTTTTTTTTTTTTGCAGTTTCCTACATAATTATCCATACATTTTGATGCATGGCAAGATTACAAAAAAAAAAACTTAGGTGGGCCCCACGCAAATGTACTCGTATTCTCGGATTAAAAGGATATATGGAATTGCGAGTCATGTACTAACGGGTGCTATCATACCAGCACTAATGCACCGGATCCCATCAGAACTCCGCAGTGAAGTGTGCTTCGGGAGAGAGTAGTACTAGGATGGGTGACCTCCCGGGAAGTCCTCGTGTTGCACCCCTTTTTTTATTTTTTTTTCCTTCAATTTGAAACGGGTCAAATCTTGAAAACCCAATAACTTTTGAACCGTGTGGAACTACGACGCCCACAGCACCATTTCGGAAAGCCCCGAAAACCATCTAGGCCAGCGAATAGGGCTGGCGATTTTTCGAGCCCAAATTCTGCCGTTTAGAGCCTCAAACAGGCTGTCGAATGTTACTGGCCGTGATTGAGATGCGATTCGCTGTTTCCGGGTGTTTTTTGCTGTTTCGTACATCAATATCCATACATTTTGATGCATGGCAAAATTACAAAAAAAAAACTCAGGTGGGCCCCACGCAAATCTACTTGTATTCTCAGATTAAAAGGATATATGGAATTGCGAGTCATGTACTAACGGGTGCGATCATCCCATCAGAACTCTGTAGTTAAGCGTGCGTGAGCGAAAGTAGTACTAGGATGGGTGACCTCCCGGGAAGTCCTCGTGTTGCACCCTTTTTATTTTTTTTCTTCAATTTGAAACGGGTCAAATCTTGAAAACCCCATAACTTTTGAACCGTGTGGAACTATTTCGGAAAGCCCCCAAAACCATCTAGGCCAGTGAATAGGGCTGGCGATTTTTCGAGCCCAAATTCTGCCGTTTAGAGCCTCAAACAGGCTTTCGAATGTTATGGGTCGTGATTGAGATGCGATTCGCTGTTTGCGGATTTTTTTTGCAGTTTGCTACATCAATATCCATACATTTTGATGCATGGCAAAATTACAAAAAAAAAAGAAAAAACTCAGGTGGACCCCATGCAAATCTACTCGTATTCTCGGATTAAAACGATATATGAAATTGCGAGTCATGTACTAATGGGTGCGATCATACCAGCACTAATGCACCGGATCCCATCAGAACTCTGCAGCTAAGCGTGCTTGGGCGAGAGTAGTACTAGGATGGGTGACCTCCCGAGAAGTCCTCGTGTTGCACCCCTTTTTTATTATTTTTTTCTTCAATTTGAAACGGGTCAAATCTTGAAAACCCCATAACTTTTGAACCGTGTGGAACTACGACGCCCACATCACCATTTCGGAAAGCCCCCAAAACCATCTATGCCAGCGAATAGGGCTGGAGATTTTTCGAGCCCAAATTCTGCCGTTTAGAGCCTCAAACAGGCGGTCAAATGTTACGGGCCGTGATTGAGATGCGATTCGCTGTTTCCGGGTGTTTTTTTTTGCAGTTTCCTACATAATTATCCATACATTTTGATAAATGGCAAAATTACAAAAAAAAAAAACTTAGGTGGGCCCCACGCAAATCTACTCGTATTCTCGGATTAAAAGGATATATGGAATTGCGAGTCATGTACTAATGGGTGCGATCATACCAGCACTAATGCACCGGATCCCATCAGAACTCTGCAGTAAAGCGTGATTTGGGCGAGAGTAGTACTAGGATGGGTGACCTCCCGGGAAGTCCTCGTGCTGCACCCCTTTTTTATTTTTTTTTCTTCAATTTGAAACAGGTCAAATCTTGAAAATCCCATAACTTTTGAACCGTGTGGAAGTACGACGCCCACAGCACCATTTCGGAAAGCCCCCAAAACCATCTAAGCCAGTGTATAGGGCTGGCGATTTTTCAAGCCCAAATTCTGCCGTTTTGAGCCTCAAACAGGCTGTCGAATGATACGGGCCATGATTGAGATGTGATTCGCTGTTTCCGGGTGTTTTTTGCAGTTTCCTACATAATTATCCATACATTTTGATGCATGGCAAAATTACAAAAAAAAACTTAGGTGGGCCTTGTGAGGGATTAAACTCACCTCCTAGATTTTAGATCAGGTTAAGATTAGGGAAAGATAACGTGGGCTGAATCCCGTAAGAACTTGTAGAATGAATGAATGATTTTATTGATGATTTTGGTAATGAATGGTTACAAAAGGTGTTCTTTTGATGATTACAAAGATAATGAGAATGTTACAAAGACAATGAGAATGTTTCAAGAGTCTTGTGTGAATAAGGGTTGAGTGAATGTCCCTCTTCTTTAATCTTCCTTCTCTTTAAATAGCCTCAGGCTCCGATGGATCGTCACCAACTGGTTCCCGAGATCCCCTCCGTGATTTGAGGGATTTGTAACAGCTCCCCTTTGACCGGGTCCTGCGCCTACTTATACGTCCACGAGCTGCCTCCTTTCCGTGACCTCTCTAGTGAACATCTTTAGCTCACAGCCTCCGGCTCTGACTTAGCTGTTTTCGAGGATTTAATCTGTGATGGGCCTATCGTGGCCCGTTATCATTTCTTGTTATTTACTATTAGCTAGCGGGTCATATTTGGGCCCAACAGTTGCCCCCAACTTCCGAGAGACGATTTATTATCTCGGGAGCTAAACCTAGCCGCCCAGCCTAGATCTTCTTGTTGAGATAATGATTATCAGTTATCTCAACCATAGATATTCTTTGCTTAATCGGACGGCTGTAGTTATTTTTAATGAGATCGACGGTTCAGATTAAAGGGAATTTGAAATGTAGTTTCCGATTTTCGAGACGTGATGGGATATAAAGCTGCAGGTATTAACTGCTTCTCTCTCCACTTTCTCCACGCCTATCGACGGTTTCCAAGGTAACTTCCCTTCTCTCCTTTTTATTTTACTGCGTTTTCTTTCTTTTTTTTTATCTCTGCTTCTTGATCGAACCAGTTCTTCGCCCCTAACCTCTTTAGAGATTTCGTTCTTGCTCGACTTAGCTCGATTCTTCCCTTTTCGCTTTCTTTTCTCTTTACCCTTTACTTATCATGAGTCAAAAGGAAGGCTCCAGTGAGATTCAAATCTCTGCTTCCGGTACTCGTATTATGAAGGTTAAGCAAGAAGCCGGCGAGAAGATAAAGAAGGGGATGCCATGAAGAAGAAGGCTAAAGATTCAATTGGAGCGAAAGTCTCCAAGCGAATGAAGAAGAAAGATGGCAAGAGCGCCTCCTCTGGACCTCACTCTCCTTCGCTGTTGAAGAGTCAGGACGTTGTTAACCTCGTCGTCCAAGCTCACGGCAAGAAGGATTTAGCCAGAGCTTGTACTGATGATGAAACCCCTGAAACCATTCCGGAGGGTTGGTTCTGTATTCACGAGAAATACATCTCCAAGTGTCATCTTAGGTTCCCTCTTCCAACCCTCTTGCTAGATCTCCTAGATCACTATCAACTAGCCCTTTCCCAACTTTTCCCCTCGGTTATCCGAGTGGTAAACGGATTCATCACCAGGGCTAAGGAAAAAGGAGTTATCGTAGGGTTGACCGAGCTGATGAGTCTTTTCTTGATAAAGGAGAGCTCCACCAAGGAGGGTGGAAGCGGGAACTATTATCTCCCCTGTCGTCCAGGGCTACGCATTTTTAAGTTCACGGCCAGTGATGATGACTGGCGGAAGAAATATTTCTATGTCAAGATTGACCCTTCGACGGTTCCTGTAGGCCGAGCCCTCAGGACCTCTTGGTCTGACATATCTGGTTAGGATTTTAGGGATGTATTTGCTTGTTTACTTTTGCTTATAGTGATTTGCTAAGCCCTTTGATTTTTCTTGCAGAGATTAAGGACCCTGTTAAGTTATCCGGTAAACTCACCAGAGCTCTCTGTAGGAAGCTGCAACACAGCCCTAATACTTGGGGAGCATACACTACCACGAGAATTGGATCAGCTAGGTTCCCTGATCGATACAAGGCTTCCTTTCCTGATTCAGTCATGGTTGCTGGTTTAGAAGGTAACCTTCTTTCATTGATTTCAAATTTTTAATGCTCGAATTTGTCTTTTGAGATTAAGGATTCTCTTTTTGATTCAGTTTCCGAAGGTGAATCGGTAGTGTCAGTTTCGTCGGAAGCTAGTACCTCAGAGAAGACTCAGTCACACAAGATGCCTATCCAGCCCTCGTTCCGTTCCAGGGGTAAATTAACAAAAGCTGCCAGCTCCTCTCGAGGAAGCGACAAGAATCAAGGAGGATCCTTCCTCAACTCTGTGAAGGAAGTCCTTGATGATGGAGGCTATGCTCCTGTTAAAGATGCCAGTTGCTCCGAGCCTAGAGTTCAGGAAGTTGTTCCTCACTCCGAGGTCCCAGAGACGGAAGCTGATCCACAAGTGATGAAGGATACTCATGATTTTGAGCCTCCAAGGAGCAAGAGGTCCAGGACCGACCAGGTTGACAGACCTTCCAGGCCTTCCTCCTCATCTTCTAGAGGAGGAACCGTTGGCTGGAACTTCACTCACTTGAAACCTGGATCGGTCTTGGATGACTCGTGGGGTTTGGCTACGCTGATGAGGCACATGAAGAGAACCGGGTGCGCCCTCCCCTCGATCGCCAATCTCATGAACAAAGAGGAGTACGTTGAGATTGCCCATTGCATGGGTCAGGTATGGTTTTTCTTTTAGTCTTTTAACTTGATCTTCTTTGTAACATGTATTGTGGTCGTTAGGCATGAAGTCTAATGACTTTCCAGAATTAGGTCTCGGATCTTAACAACAGGTCTTGAGGACTTTGATTGTATCTGATTCTGAGGCTCCTTAAGAGGAATTCCTGATATATCGAGATTAGCTCAAGGTTTTTAGGAACCTGAATTTGGTTTGAGATTTTCTTTTGAGAGTGGTTCATGGGAACCTGAATTCGTGTTAGGAGATTTTGAGACCTTCTGAAATTTGCTTAAGGGTTTTTAAGACCTTGGAGGGGGTTCATGGGAACCTGAATTCGTTTGTGGGATTTTAAGACCCATTGAAGTTTGTTAAGGATTTTAAGACCTTTGGAGGGGGTTCATGGGAATCTGAATTTGTTTTTGGGATTTTAAGACCCATTGAAGTTTGCTTAGGATTTCAAGACCTTTTGAGGTTTGATAAAGATTTTAAGACTTTAGGTTTAGGTCCGTGGTGACCTGACTTTGTTTGAAGGATTTTAAGACCTTGGTGGTTTCTAAGGATTTTAAGACCTTAGGTTTAGGTTTATCAAATTTGATTTCGTTTGAAGGATTTTAAGACCTTCGAGATTACTAAGGATCTTAAGACCTTAGGTCCAGGTGCTTGGAGACCTGAGTTGATCCGAAGGGTTTTAAGACCTTAGGTCCGTGTTTATAGGGACCTGAATTGTTAAAGAGTCTAGATATCAAGGGTAATTGCTTTATTGATAATGGATTACATGGTATCATAATAATCGTACAATTGATGCTTGGGCTATGTGATTTTAATCAGACATATGCCCCCTTTGGTCATGGTGAACAGAGTGTTGAAATGAGGTTGGGACTGCACTCATGACGGAGTTGCCTACGTACCCAGTCAAGGGATCAAGCCTAACGTAGTTCGAGAAATTTAGGTACCTAATGATAGTATCTCTTGAGATTCGTGGCGTTCCACGATCTGATTTCAGGTACCCTGGTTCACACCTTCTGGAGCTTGTAGACGCCAGGTCGTACCACATGGATAATCCGGTAAGGACCCTCCCAATTGGTTCCTAACTTCCTAGCATCCGGCTCCTTGGTTCCTTCGAAAACTTTCCTAAGTACTAGGTCACCTACAGCGAATTGTCGGGGCCTGACTTTGGAGTTGTAATGTCGTGCCATTGCTCGCTGATAGTTTTGAATGCCAAGCAGGGCTCGGTCTCGTCTTTCCTCGATTAGATCGAGGCTGTCCGTCAGGAGCTGGTCATTAGCTGCAGGATCGGACGTACAGAGTTCCCGGCGGAGGCTACCAGCAGTGGTTCCGGCTGGGACGACAGCTTCCATCCCGTAGGCTAAGGAGAAAGGGGTTTCTTCTGTAGCCTTTCGTGCGGTGGTTCGACATGCCCATAGTATTTCGGGTAACTTTTCTGACCAGAGTTCTTTCTGGGTTCCGAGGCGTTTCTTGAGGTTTGCTAAAATTGACTTGTTAGCAGCCTCCGCCTGGCCGTTTCCTTGAGGACGTCGAGGTGTTGAAAAGGTGAGGCGGATATTCCATTTGTTGCAAAATTCTTTGAAGTCGTTAGATATGAATTGTCCTCCATTATCAGTCACGATTTTGTATGGGACGCCGTGTCTGCACACGATGTCATTCCACACAAATCGTTCGACCTCGAATCTGGTTACCTGTTGGAAATCTTCAGCCTCAATCCATTTCGTGAAATAGTCTGTTAGGACTAAGAGGAAGCGTAGCTTCTTCTTTCCACTTCCTGACGCTACTAGTGGTCCTACGATGTCCATGGACCACCTCATAAATGGGTAAGGAGCGGATATGTTGGATAGTTTTTCCGCAGGTTGGTGTATAATCGGTGCATGCCTCTGGCATTTGTCGCATGAGGAAGAGTAGACCTCACATTCTGCAATAATGGTAGGCCAGAAATAGCCTTGTCTTTTGATTCGGATAGCTAGAGCTCTGCCACCGGCGTGGTTTCCACAGGAGCCGTCGTGCATTTCCTTCATGATTTTCATAGCAACGAGGCCATGGACGCATTTTAGGTAAGGTCCGGAAACACTTCGTTTGTGGAGGGCAGAATTGATTATGCAGTATCTTGCGCTCAATGCTTTGAGTTTTCGAGCCTCCCATTTATTGGGTGGAGTCTTTCCCTCTAGGATGTATTGCATGATTGGTATTCTCCAGTCCTCTCTCCCTACAACTTTGTTATGAAGAGACGAGGGAGGTTCCTGTTCGGGACCTGGTGTCGTGGTGCCCCCGGAGATATTCGTAGGATTAGGCTCCAGGGAATCTGAATTCTGAGGAATATCTCCAATTTCCTCGTTATTCTCCGGAGTCTGAATGGTGCCCCCAAATGAATTTTTGAGAGCTGAGCGACTTCTGGTTTTGACTCTACAGACGAGTGGGTCCGAGGTCTGGATGGTGCCCCCGGAGGTAGGATTTAGCTCCTGGGAGTCTGAATTTAGGGGAATACCTTCATTTTTGTCGTTGTTCTCCGTGTTTTGGATCGTGTTCCCGGAGGTATGCTTTTTAAAGCTACGTAATTTTGGCTTTTGGAAACCAGAATGTTGTGAGAACTTGGGTAGCTACCGTTTCAGGGTAGTTACCTTCGGTTTGCTCTTTTGGCTTGCTATCTATCTCAGCTTTAGTAGCTATGTCGATACTTGGCTTTTCGATTCCTTCTACGGGTATGATCCGTTTTACGAGGGGGTCTGATGTGGAGGCTAAAGCAGCCAACGCATCTGCTGAGGAGTTCTCTCCTCGTAGGATCCTTGTTAGCTCGAACTTGTTGAACTTCCTAGTGAGGTTCTGGACGACTTCGAGATATGCCCCCATTCTTTCATCTCTCGTTTCGTATTCTCCGTGAAACTGGCTAGCTACTAGCTGTGAATAACTATAGGCGTTTAGCTCTCGAATTCCGATGCTTAGGGCGAGTTTCAACCCTGCGATTAGTGCTTCATATTCAGCCTCATTGTTTGAGGCGCTGAATCCGAGCCTATAGGACTGCTCGATGGTTTCTCCAGCTGAAGAAGTCAGCCTTAGCCCGACACCGGAGCCTTGTTTTGACGAGGCTCCGTCGACATTCAGGCTCCACTTCGGAGCTTCCATTTCCGAGTCTAATTGCTCAGATGCTAGCTCCATGATAAAATCGGCAAGGACCTGAGCCTTTGCTGCTGCTCGAGGTCTGTACTCGATGTCGTATTCACTGAGCTCTATGGCCCATTTAGCCAATCGTCCTGACTGGCTGGGACTGTGCAATATCATTCGTAATGGTTGTGAAGTCATTACGATGATCGAGTGCAATTGGAAGTACGGTCGTAATTTCCTAGCAGCTGTTACGACTGCTAGCGCTAACTTTTCCATAGTAGGGTACCTTGTTTCGTCGTCTATCAGACTCTTGCTAGTGTAATATAAAGGTCTCTGTTCGTTTTGTTCCTCTCGTACCAGCACACCGCTAACTGCAGCGGTTGATACGGCGAGGTACATATACAGTGGCTCTCCTATTGCTGGTGTGAACATGATCAAAGGCTCGGAGAGGTAAACTTTCAATTGCTTGAAGGCTTCCTCACATTTCTCGTTCCATAAGAACTTCTTATTATTTTTTAGAAGTTTATAGAATGGGAGGCACTTATCGGTGGACCTGGATATGAATCGATTTAATGCTGCGATTCGTCCAGTCAATCTCTGTACCTCTCTGGTTGTCTTAGGTGACGACATTTCCAGGAAGGTTGCTATCTGCTGCGGGTTGGCTTCAATGCCTCTTTCGGTTACGAGGTAGCCGAGGAACTCGCCTGAGGGTACCCTGAAGGTACATTTAGCGGGATTGAGCTTCATATCATATTTGTTAAGGATATCGAAGCATTCCCTTAAGTGGGAGATATGGTCTTCTCCAGCTGAGGACTGATTAGCATATCGTCAATATAGACCTCCATAGTTTTTCCGAGTTGTCCAGGAAACATCTTATTCACTAGCCTCTGATAAGTTGCTCTTGCGTTCTTTAACCCGAATGGCATGACCTTGTAGCAATAGGTTCCTCGTTCGGTTATGAATGCAGTTTTTTCTAGATTCTCAGGATCCATCATGATTTGGTTGTACCCTGAGAAAGCGTCCATGAAGGACATGAGTCGATGGCCAGCTGTTGCTTCAACCAGGCAGTCGATGTGAGGTAACGGGAAACTGTCTTTGGGACAAGCCTTGTTTAGGTCAGTGAAATCTACACAGATTCTCCATTTCCCGTTTTTCTTTTTTACAACTACCGGGTTAGCTAACCAGTCAGGGTAGTGCACCTCTCGAATGGACCCAGCTTTCGTAAGTCGGTCAACTTCGTCATTAGCAGCATGAGCCTTTTCGAGGCCCAGCTTGCGACGTTTTTGTTTGATCAGTTTGAAAGTGGGGTCTACTCTCAGTTTATTGGTGGTAACATTCGGATCTATACCTTTCATGTCATTGGTGGTCCATGCAAAGGTTTTGACATTGCTTTTTAGGAAGTCAATGAGCTCCTTTTTTGTCTCAAGAGGTAGCTCAGATCCGATGCTTGCCTGTCTTTCAGGATTTGAGTCGTCGATGCAAACTTTTTCGGTGAGGTTCCTAGGGGGACCTCGAATATTTTGTTGCATCTCACGACCCTCCTGGATCTGTAATTGCTATTGGGGGGATTTTTTGAGGATTTCAAATCCTCCCAGGTAACAGATCCTGGAGATCTTATGGCTACCATGTACCGTGGTTATTCCTTCAGGTGTTGGGAATTTCACGCATTGATGATAAGTTGAGACTACTGCTTTCATCTTATGGATCCAAGGTCTTCCTAGGATCGCATGGAACGGGGAAGGTCTGTCGATGACTACTAAATTGGTCATTTTCATTATTCCGCCAGCTATGATTGGGAGTTTGATAGTTCCCAATGAGATAGCTGTTTCTCCGGAAAAGCCTACGAGATTAGCTTTTTGGCCAATAATTTCGTAGTCGTCTATTTCCATCCCTTTCAAGGTGTTGTAGAAAATAAGGTCAACAGAGCTTCCTGTGTCTATCATAAGTTTAGGCACCTCGTATCCTGCGATATTCAGGGTGACGTTCAGGACATCATCATGAGGCCTGTCAAGGTATGACGTCTCACTCTCCCAGAAAGAAATCTTAGTGTTGGACTCGGGGTTAGGAGGCTTAGGTCTAGTGTTAGACACAGCCTTCCGTACGTGATTTTTAATAAAATTAACGGAGTCTTGACATATATCGGATCCTCCAAGGATACAGTCCACCCTCGAGTCGGGGCTCGATTGAGGTGACAGTTTGCTCAAGAGAGCCTCGATTTGTAGGCTTTTTCCTTGGGGGAATTTTCCAAGAATCATATCGACTCTTTTCTTGGGAGCTGGAGATGGCGAATCTGTCTCCTTCTCAGGTGACCTTTCGCGTTTTGGAGAGGTATCTCTAGGACTTCTTTTCTGATAGGGTGGTGGCTTTTTAAGGTCCACGCCCTTTATTTCTCCGGCTGCGAATTTAGCTGCCAGCTGTCGTTGGAGGTCCCAACATTCCTCAGTTGAGTGCCCTTCTCGATCGTTATAGGAGCAATGTTTGTTCTTATCAAAGCCTTTTGACCAGGGGGCTTTAGTCGTCGTGGCGACAGGTTTCTCTTCCTTATCTTCCTCGACTGCATAAGAATGCTCTCCCTGAGTCTGATTGTTTTGGAAGTTCCCCTTTTTATGAGGTCCTTTTGCCTCTGAAGATTCACCTTTCGAGTGATTCTAAGATTTCTTGTGGAGTTTATCCAGTGCAGCTGTCTCCTCCTCCAAAGTAACATATCTGGTGGCTTTATGAAGAGCATCATCGATAGTCGAGGGAGGATTGAGTGTTAGCTCTGACCAGAAGTCCGATTTATACCACAGACCTCTTCTAAGGGCCTCGATGGCGACTTGGTCGTTGGGGTTCGAGAGCTTAGTTCTTACTGCTCTGAATTTCTCGATGTAGGGTCGTAGAGAGTCTCCCATTCCTTGTCTGACCTTCCAGAGGTCAGCCTCAGAGGCTTGCTTCAGGATATGGGTCGAGTACTGCTTCATGAAGGCATTAGTTAACTGATCGAAATTGTCTATCGATGCTGTTTCAAGACCAGAAAACCATTCGAGGGCCCTTCCAATCAGGTTTTCGGTGAATGTCCTGCAGTAACCTGCTTCACATTCTTCCTTCGTAAAATGGGCTTTCACGATAGCCAATCATAAGGCTCTCAAATAGGCCTTTGGGTCGGAGGTCCCATCGTACTCGGGGATTCTGATTTTTCGGGTATCTCTTACGTAAGATCTGGCAATTCTGTCAGTGAATGGAGTCCCACGGGTTTCTTCAATCAAGCTCTCGATTTCGGGAGCCGAGCTCGTTGCCTTATGAACTTGAGCATTCAACTTTTGGAGAGCTGCGTGAGTTCGTTCCATATATCTGCGAATGGCGTCAGGTCCCTCTAGAGGAAGGACATTTGGGTCATTATTAGGTATCTGACGAGCAGGTTCCTGACGGAATCGTGTTTGTTCATCTTCCCATGCAGCTGGTGGGCTAAATCGCTCACCGGCTCTTGGGTTATCGGTATCTGCCCTTTGATATCCGTCCGTATTCGGGGTTGAACTTCTGGTTTGATGAACCAAAGCTGATGTTCTGCCCCCGGATGGGAGGGATACTCCTGCTCCGGACATAAAATTAGGTGGCGGAGGCGGCAAGCGAGTGCTCCGGTCAGCAATCTGGCTGGGCGTAGAGCTAGTTGTCGCTACGTTACTTCCCATAGCACTAGTGATGGGTGGGTTAAACGCGGGAGCTGTTCCAGCATGAGGTGTCTGGAAAGCAGATCCCCGTCCTTCCGGAACAGTGCTATCAGGAGAAAATTCTAAACGTCCTCGGGGGAACGAGGGATCGGCCAATCGATCTCGGAAGGTGACCCCCGGACCTTGACGTTGTGGTGGTTGGGTTGTAGCGTTTAGAGATCTAGTTATCTCTTCGAATCGTTGCTGCCGAACAGCTAGCTGTTGCATTGTACGCTCGTTTTCTTGAGCTTTGTCTACTAACTGCATCATCATCTGACGAATCTCAGAAAGCTGAGCCTCCGTTTGATTCAGAGCAGTTTGCTGCTGAGGATTCTCGGTGACTGGAAGCCCGGAGTTGGTTCCACCTGAGGATCTTGGGTTAGTTACTCCAGTGGCAGTCTGGCTCGTTCGAGCGCTAGCCAAAGGCTGTTGCCCAGATCGGTGGTCGCCACGTCGAGGCTCCGGAGTTAAGAGACTAGAGCCTCCATCGTTCGCTGAGCCATCGCTCTGAATCGGGAGGTTAGGGTCAGACGGATTCGTTGTCTGATCGGTAGGATTCATCCTCAAGTGTTTAGAGTAAGGGATTCGATTATCGTCCCCACAGACGGCGCCAATTGTGAGGGATTAAACTCACCTCCTAGATTTTAGATCAGGTTAAGATTAGGGAAAGATAACGTGGGCTGAATCCCGTAAGAACTTGTAGAATGAATGAATTATTTTATTGATGATTTTGGTAAAGAATGGTTACAAAAGGTGTTCTTTTGATGATTACAAAGATAATGAGAATGTTACAAAGACAATGAGAATGTTTCAAGAGTCTTGTGTGAATAAGGGTTGAATGAATATCCCTCTTCTTTAGTCTTCCTTCTCTTTAAATAGCCTCAGGCTCCGATGGATCGTCACCAACTGGTTTCCGAGATCCCCTCCGTGATTTGAGGGATTTGTAACAGCTCCCTTTTGACCGGGTCCTGCGCCTACTTATACGTCCACGAGCTGCCTCCTTTCCGTGACCTCTCTAGTGAACATCTTTAGCTCACAGCCTCCAGCTCTGACTTAGCTGTTTTCAAGGATTTAATCTGTGATGGGCCTATCGTGGCCCGTTATCATTTCTTGTTATTTACTATTAGCTAGCGGGCCATATTTGGGTCCAACAGTTGCCCCCAGCTTTCGAAAGACGATTTATTATCTCGGGAGCTAAACCTAGCCGCCCAGCCTAGATCTTCTTGTTGAGATAATGATTATCAGTTATCTCAACCATAGATATTCTTTGCTTAATCGGACGGCTGTAGTTAGATGGCAAGAAGGCTAAAGATTCAATTGGAGCGAGAGTCTCCATGCGAATGAAGAAGAAAGATGGCAAGAGTGCCTCCTCTGGACCTCACTGTCCTTCGCTGTTGAAGAGCCAGGACGTTGTTAACCTCGTCGTCCAAGCTCACGGCAAGAAGGATTTAGCCAGAGCTTGTACTGATGATGAAACCCCTGAAACCGTTCCGGAGGGTTGGTTCTGTATTCACGAGAAATACATCTCCAAGTGTCATCTTAGGTTCCCTCTTCCAACCCTCTTGCTAGATCTCCTAGATCACTATCAACTAGCCCTTTCCCAACTTTGCCCCTCGGTTATCCGAGTGGTAAACGGATTCAACACCAGGGCTAAGGAAGGAGTTATCGTAGGGTTGACCGAGCTGATGAGTCTTTTCTTGATAAAGGAGAGCTCCACCAAGGAGGGTGGAAGCGGGAACTATGATCTCCCCTGTCGTCCAGGGCTAGGCATTTTTAAGTTCACGGCCAGTGATGATGACTGGTGGAAGAAATATTTCTATGTCAAGATTGACCCTTCGACGGTTCCTGTAGGCCGAGCCCTCAGGACCTCTTGGTCTGAAATATCTGGTTAGGATTTTAGGGATGTATTTGCTTGTTTACTTTTGCTTATCGTGATTTGCTAAGCCCTTTTATTTTTCTTGCAGAGATTAAGGACCCTGTAAAGTTATCCGGTAAACTCACCAGAGCTCTCTGTAGGAAGCTGCAACACAGCCCTAATACCTGGGGAGCTTACACTACCACGAGAATTGGATCAGCTAGGTTCCCTGATCGATACAAGGCTTCCTTTCCTGATTCAGTCACGGTTGATGGTTTAGAAGGTAACCTTCTTTCATTGATTTCAAATTTTTAATGCTCGAATTTGTCTTTTGAGATTAAGGATTCTCTTTTTGATTTAGTTTCCGAAGGTGAATCGGTAGTGTCAGTTTCGTCGGAAGCTAGTACCTCAGAGAAGACTCAGTCACACAAGATGCCTATCCAGCCCTCGTTCCGTTCCAGGGGTAAATTAACCAAAGCTGCCAGCTCCTCTCGAGGAAGCGACAAGAATCAAGGAGGATCCTTCCTCAACTCTGTGAAGGAAGTCCTTGATGATGGAGGCTCTGCTCCTGTTAAAGATGCCAGTTGCTCCGAGCCTAGAGTTCAGGAAGTTGTTCCTCACTCCGAGGTCCCGGAGACGAAAGCTGATCCACAAGTGATGAAGGATACTCATGATTTTGAGCCTCCAAGGAGCAAGAGGTCCAGGACCGACCAGGTTGACAGACCTTCCAGGTCTTCCTCCTCATCTTCTAGAGGAGGAACCGTTGGCTGGAACTTCACTCACTCGAAACCTGGATCGGTCTTGGATGACTCGTGGGGTTTGGCTACGCTGATGAGGCACATGAAGAGAACCGGGTGCGCCCTCCCCTCGATCGCCAATCTCATGAACAAAGAGGAGTACGTAGAGATTGCCCATTGCATGGGTCAGGTATGGTTTTTCTTTTAGTCTTTTAACTTGATCTTCTTTGGAAGACGTTTATTAAGTTATCGTTTTCGTTTTTTGTAGCTGGCTGGAGCTGTTAACAGAGCTCAATTGAAATTCGAGGATGCTATGCATAATGCCACCAATGCTGGAGAGTTAGCTCAGGTTACTGAGATAGTCAAAGATACCAAGACGGAGCTTGACCAGGCTCGGGTTCAGGTCTCTGAACTTCAAGCTGAGGTCAAGAGACTTGGCTCCAAGGCCGACCTTCAGCAAGGGAAGATTGAGAGTCAAGCGATGGATATCCAGGTGAAGGGTAGGAAGATCACTGAGTTGGAGTCTGCTCGGAAGATAGCTGAGTATCAGGTCAAGGAGCTGATTACTTCGTCTCAAGACAAAGAGAGGAACAAGGAAGCTGAGGTCAAGCTAGCCATTAGGAGATGAAAGAGGGAGGTAGCTGACGCTTACAACAAGGTCTTGGTTTCCGTCAAGGAGAAGTTCTCCAAGAAGAAGGATGAAGTCGATCTTCTGATTTACGCTCAAGAGCTTCAGGCTAATACCGAGCTCCTGAAGGATATGCTAAACAATGATATCAAGAGTGCTGAAGATGAGTACAATCGCTTGATGGCTATGATGCCGGAGGCGGCTGCTGCGTACAAAAAGGCGCAAGTCTCAGACTTCTCGATCAGCAAGCTCCCTCTTCCTCAACTCTCTGAGAGCTCAGGTACTTTCGAGATCAATATGTTTAATCTCTCCTATTCTGGAGAGTACGGTTCTAACTTAGGCTTGGTGGGTTCTTACTCAGCCCCAGTTGAAGCCACCCCAGGAGATTACGACAAGGAAATGGAGGAAGAAGTTCCTGACAAGGAAGATGAACCAGTCGATAAGGGAGCTGAGAAGAGGTCAGGTGATAAGGAAGTTTAAGAGCTGAGGCTCTTTCGTGTGCTTTTAGTATTTCTGCCCAATGGGCTTTTATTTCGTTTGCTTCTAAGACTTATAGCCTGAGGAGGCTTTTAAACCTTTGTTTGCATTAGGATCTTTTGAACCTTTGCTAGCCTGAGGAGGCTTTTAAACCTTCAAGTCTCAGTTTTATTTGATTTTCGTTCTAAGTCATTTGACTATTTTATTCTAAGTCACTCGACTCATCTTAATCGTTTCTTCGAGTTTATCAAGTAATAATTCCGATGTAACATGTATTGTGGTCGTTAGGCATGAAGTCTAATGACTTTCCAGAATTAGGTCTCGGATCTTAACAACAGGTCTTGAGGACTTTGATTGTATCTGATTCTGAGGCTCCTTAAGAGGAATTCCTGATATATCGAGATTAGCTCAAGGTTTTTAGGAACCTGAATTTGGTTTGAGATTTTCTTTTGAGAGTGGTTCATGGGAACCTGAATTCGTGTTAGGAGATTTTGAGACCTTCTGAAATTTGCTTAAGGGTTTTTAAGACCTTGGAGGGGGTTCATGGGAACCTGAATTCGTTTGTGGGATTTTAAGACCCATTGAAGTTTGTTAAGGATTTTAAGACCTTTGGAGGGGGTTCATGGGAATCTGAATTTGTTTATGGGATTTTAAGACCCATTGAAGTTTGCTTAGGATTTCAAGACCGTTTGAGGTTTGATAAAGATTTTAAGACTTTAGGTTAGGTCCGTGGGGACCTGACTTTGTTTGAAGGATTTTAAGACCTTGGTGGTTTCTAAGGATTTTAAGACCTTAGGTTTAGGTTTATCAAATTTGATTTCGTTTGAAGGATTTTAAGACCTTCGAGATTACTAAGGATTTTAAGACCTTAGGTCCAGGTGCTTGGAGACCTGAGTTGATCCGAAGGGTTTTAAGACCTTAGGTCCGTGTTTATAGGGACCTGAATTGTTAAAGAGTCTAGATATCGAGGGTAATTGTTTTATTGATAATGGAATACATGGTATCATAATAATCGTACAATTGATGCTTGGGCTATGTGATTTTAATCACACATATGCCCCCTTTGGTCATGGTGAACAGAGTGTTGAAATGAGGTTGGGGCTGCCCTCATGACAGAGTTGCCTACGTACCCAGTCAAGGGATCAAGCCTAACGTAGTTCGAGAAATTTAGGTACCTAATGATAGTATCTCTTGAGATTCGTGGCGTTCCACGATCTGATTTCAGGTACCCCGGTTCACACCTTCTGGAGCTTGTAGACGCCAGGTCGTACCACATGGATAATCCGGTAAGGACCCTCCCAATTGGTTCCTAACTTCCTAGCATCCGGCTCCTTGGTTCCTTCGAAAACTTTCCTAAGTACTAGGTCACCTACAGCGAATTGTCGGGGCCTGACTTTGGAGTTGTAATGTCGTGCCATTGCTCGCTGATAGTTTTGAATGCCAAGCAGGGCTCGGTCTCGTCTTTCCTCGATTAGATCGAGGCTGTCCGTTAGGAGCTGGTCATTAGCTGCAGGATCGGACGTACAGAGTTCCCGGCGGAGGCTACCAGCAGTGGTTCTGGCTGGGACGACAGCTTCCATCTCGTAGGCTAAGGAGAAAGGGATTTCTTCTATAGCCTTTCGTGGGGTGGTTCGACATGCCCATAGTACTTCGGGTAACTTTTCTGACCAGAGTTCTTTCTGGGTTCCGAGGCGTTTCTTGAGGTTTGCTAAAATTGACTTGTTAGCAGCCTCCGCCTGGCCGTTTCCTTGAGGACGTCGAGGTGTTGAAAAGGTGAGGCGGATATTCCATTTGTCGCAAAATTCTTTGAAGTCGTGAGATATGAATTGTCCTCCATTATCAGTCACGATTTCGTATGGGACGCCGTGTCTGCACACGATGTCATTCCACACAAATCGTTCGACCTCGAATCTGGTTACTTGTTGGAAATCTTCAGCCTCAATCCATTTCGTGAAATAGTCTGTTAGGACTAAGAGGAAGCGTAGCTTCTTCTTTCCACTTCCTGACGCTACTAGTGGTCCTACGATGTCCATGGACCACCTCATAAATGGGTAAGGAGCGGATATGTTGGATAGTTTTTCCGCAGGTTGGTGTATAATCGGTGCATGCCTCTGGTATTTGTCGCATGAGGAAGAGTAGACCTCACAGTCTGCAATAATGGTAGGCCAGAAATAGCCTTGTCTTTTGATTCAGATAGCTAGAGCTCTGCCACCGGCGTGGTTTCCACAGGAGCCGTCGTGCATTTCCATCATGATTTTCATAGCAACGAGGCCATGGACGCATTTTAGGTAAGGTCCGGAAACACTTCGTTTGTGGAGGGCAGAATTTATTATGCAGTATATTGCGCTCAATGCTTTGAGTTTTCGAGCCTCCCATTTATTGGGTGGAGTCTTTCCCTCTAGGATGTATTGCATGATTGGTATTCTCCAGTCCTCTCTCCCTACAACTTTGTTATGAAGAGACGAGGGAGGTTCCTGTTCGGGACCTGGTGTCGTGGTGCCCCCGGAGATATTCGTAGGATTAGGCTCCAGGGAATCTGAATTCTGAGGAATATCTCCAATTTCCTCGTTATTCTCCGGAGTCTGGATGGTGCCCCCAGATGAATTTTTGAGAGCTGGGCGACTTCTGGTTTTGACTCTACAGACGAGTGGGTCCGAGGTCTGGATGGTGCCCCAGGAGGTAGGATTTAGCTCCTGGGAGTCTGAATTTAGGGGAATACCTTCATTTTTTTCGTTGTTCTCCGTGTTTTGGATCGTGTTCCCGGAGGTATGCTTTTTAAAGCTACGTATTTTGGCTTTTGGGAACCAGAATGTTGTGAGAACTTGGGTAGCTACCGTTTCAGGGTAGTTACCTTCGGTTTGCTCTTTTGGCTTGCTATCTATCTCAGCTTTAGTAGCTATGTCGATACTTGGCTTTTCGATTCCTTCTACGGGTATGATCCGTTTTACGAGGGGGTCTGATGTGGAGGCTAAAGCAGCCAACGCATCTGCTGAGGAGTTCTCTCCTCGTGGGATCCTTGTTAGCTCGAACTTGTTGAACTGCCTAGTGAGGTTCTGGACGACTTCGAGATATGCCCCCATTCTTTCGTCTCTCGTTTCGTATTCTCCGTGAAACTGGCTAGCCACTAGCTGTGAATCACTATAGGCGTTTAGCTCTCGAATTCCGAGGCTTAGGGCGAGTTTCAACCCTGCGATTAGTGCTTCATATTCAGCCTCATTGTTTGAGGCGCTGAATCCGAGCCTATAGGACTGCTCGATGGTTTCTCCAGCTGAAGAAGTCAGCCTTAGCCCGACACCGGAGCCTTGTTTTGACGAGGCTCCGTCGACATACAGGCTCCACTTCGGAGCTTCCATTTCCGAGTCTAATTGCTCAGATGCTAGCTCCATGATAAAATCGGCAAGGACCTGAGCCTTTGCTGCTGCTCGAGGTCTGTACTCGATGTCATATTCACTGAGCTCTATGGCCCATTTAGCCAATCGTCCTGACTGGCTGGGACTGTCCAATATCATTCGTAATGGTTGTGAAGTCATTACGATGATCGAGTGCGATTGGAAGTAGGGTCGTAATTTCCTGGCAGCTGTTACGACCGCTAGCGCTAACTTTTCCATAGTAGGGTACCTTGTTTCGGCGTCTATCAGACTCTTGCTAGTGTAATATACAGGTCTCTGTTCGTTTTGTTCCTCTCGTACCAGCACACCGCTAACTGCAGCGGTTGATACGGCGAGGTACAGATACAGTGGCTCTCCTATTACTGGTTTGGACAGGATCAAAGGCTCGGAGAGGTAAGCTTTCAATTGCTTGAAGGCTTCCTCACATTTCTCGTCCCATAAAAACTTCTTATTATTTTTTAGAAGTTTATAGAATGGGAGGCACTTATCGGTGGATCTGGATATGAATCGATTTAATGCTGTGATTCGTCCAGTCAATCTCTGTACCTCTCTGGTTGTCTTAGGTGACGACATTTCCAGGAAGGTCGCTATCTGCTGCGGGTTGGCTTCAATGCCTCTTTCGGTTACGAGGTAGCCGATGAACTCGCCTGAGGGTACCCCGAAGGTACATTTAGCGGGATTGAGCTTCATATCGTATTTGTTAAGGATATCGAAGCATTCCCTAAAGTGGGAGATATGGTCTTCTCCAGCTGAGGACTTGATTAGCATATCGTCAATATAGACCTCCATAGTTTTTCCGAGTTGTCCAGGAAACATCTTATTCACTAGCCTCTATTAAGTTGCTCTTGTGTTCTTTAACCCGAATGGCATGACCTTGTAGCAATAGGTTCCTCGTTCGGTTATGAATGCAGTTTTTTCTTGATCCTCAGGATCCATCATGATTTGGTTGTACCCTGAGAAAGCGTCCTTGAAGGACATGAGTCGATGGCCAGTTGTTGCTTCAACCAGGCAGTCGATGTGAGGTAACGGGAAACTGTCTTTGGGACAACCCTTGTTTAGGTCAGTGAAATCTACACAGATTCTCCATTTTCCATTTTTTTTTTACAACTACCGGGTTAGCTAACCAGTCAGGGTAGTGCACCTCTCGAATGGACCCAGCTTTCGTAAGTCGGTCAACTTCGTCGTTAGCATCTTGAGCCTTTTCGAGGCCCAGCTTGCGACGTTTTTGTTTGATCGGTTTGAAAGTGGGGTCTACTCTAAGTTTATTGGTGGTAACATTCGGATCTATACCTTTCATGTCATTGTTGGTCCATGCAAAGTTTTGACATTGCTTTTTAGGAAGTCAATGAGCTCCTTTTTTGTCTCAAGAGGTAGCTCAGATCCGATGCTTACCTGTCTTTCAGGATTTGAGTCGTCGATGCAAACTTTTTCGGTGAGGTTCCTAGGGGGACCTCGAATATTTTGTTGCATCTCACGACACTCCTGGATCTGTAATTGCTATTGGGGGGATTTTTTGAGGATTTCAAATCCTCCCAGGTAACAGATCCTAGAGATCTTCTGGCTACCATGTACCGTGGTTATTCCTTCAGGTGTTGGGAATTTCACGCATTGATGATAAGTTGAGGCTACTGCTTTCATCTTATGGATCCAAGGTCTTCCTAGGCTCGCATGGAACGGGGAATGTCTGTCGATGACTACTAAATTGGTCATTTTCATTATTCCGCCAGCTATGATTGGGAGTTTGATAGTTCTCAATGAGGTAGCTGTTTCTCCGGAAAAGCCTACGAGATTAGATTTTTGGCCAATAATTTTGTAGTCGTCTATTTCCATCCCTATCAAGGTGTTGTAGAAAATAAGGTCAACAGAGCTTCCTGTGTCTATCATAAGTTTAGGCACCTCGTATCCTGCGATATTCAGGGTGACGTTCAGGGCATCATCGTGAGGCCTGTCAAGGTATGACGTCTCACTCTCCCAGAAAGATATCTTAGTGTTGGACTCGGGGTTAGGAGGCTTAGGTCTAGTGTTTGACACAGCCTTCCGTACGTGATTTTTAATAGAATTAACGGAGTCTTGACATATATCGGATCCTCCAAGGATACAGCCCACCCTCGAGTCGGGGCTCGATTGAGGTGACGGTTTGCTCAAGAGAGTCTCGATTTGTAGGCTTTTTCCTTGGGGGAATTTTTCCAAGAATCATATCGACTCTTTTCTTGGGAGCTGGAGGTGGCGAATCTGTCTCCTTTTCAGGTGGCCTTTGTTGGGGTCAAAAACGTTTATCTCGAAATCAACGGCTAAATATATTTATCACACGCGGACTTTCCATAAAACAAGCGTCGAAAGCAAAACAAGTCGTACAGCTTAAAAAACCTATGTTAAAGTCGATCGTTCTAGTTTTACACGATAAACTTTACGAGAAAACCAACTCAGATTTAGTCGTAAAACTTTGATGATACAATCAAGAAGAACCGAGAGACATTAGGTCCGTAGCTGAGATGACACGATCATACGAAAGTATACGGAAGAAACGGGAAGTGATCTAAGTTTGGATAGGCCGAACGACAAGGAATCCGCCTTGAAACTTCAAAGAGCCCGTTCTCTCAAACCGTGAGGACCCAGAGAACGATCAAGATATCAAATCGAAGCCCTCGTCGAGACGCACGTGCTGGTCCTGGCCGGCGGCGGCTAGCCCCCGTGCTGGTCCTGGCCGCCGGGCGGCTAGCCCCCGTGCTGGTCCTGGCCGCCGGGAAACTTCAAAGAGCCCGTTCTCTCAATCCGTGAGGACCCAGAAAACGATCAACATATCAAATCGAAGCCCTCGTCGAGACGCACGTGCTGGTCTGTAGCCGCCGGGCGGCTAGCCCCCGTGCTGGCCGTGGCCGCCAGGCGGCTAGCCCCGCGCTGGCCGTGGCCGCCGGCGGCTAGCGCCCGTGCTGGCCGTGGACGCCGGGGGCTAGCCCCGTGCTGGCCGTGGCCGCCGGCGGCTAGCGCCCGTGCTGGCCGTGGCCGCCGGCGGCTAGCGCCCGTGCTGGCCGTGGCCGCCGGCGGCTAGCGCCCGTGCTGGCCGTGGCCGCCGGGCGGCTAGCCCCGTGCTGGCCGTGGCCGCCGGCGGCTAGCGCCCGTACTGGCCATGGCCGCGGGCGGCTAGCCCCGTGCTGGCTCGGGTCGTCGGATGACAAGCTTCCGTGCATAAGTTCTAGGCCCCGGCCGTCAGAAGTCTGTACTTTGGGTCTTTCCCAAGTTTTTCGCGGAACGAATCGTTGAGATTCCGCGTACCAAACTCCCGCTCTTACTCCAAACTAAGATCGTCGGAAACACTTCGGAAACTCGTAAGATATCAACGGGAAGGAAGATCTTAAATTCTTCGTGCGAAACAGTGATGGTTATCTTAAGACACCACTCATCTCAACTCTACGAAGGATTGAAGATCTTCCGAAGAAATCGTAGAAAACAACGGAAGTCCTAGAAACGGCCCGAAAGGGACCAAACGCGATCGGACAGTCCGCTTACGATTGTCTGAGATAGATACGACGATTTACGTTTATCTTCACATAACAAGATAAATGCTAAATTTCCAGAAGGATAAATGTCAAGTTTCCCGAAGATAAATGTCAAGTTTCCCGATAAACATGAAGGCCGACGAAAATGGAAAAAGCCCGCTTCGCGGCCCAAAAGGAGAATAGACCGTCATAAGAGGAGTATATGAAGGAGCTTTGGGAGAGGAGGAAAGGCAGAGCGAAAATCATTAAGAGAGAGAGAAATCCGAGATTGGAGACCTAGAGAGCTCCTGTTAGGTTAAGAACTTAGAATTTAGGCGGTAGACTAGCAAGGTAGGACCTAGAACGTCCGGCCGCCTCTCGTTCTATTTTCATCTTGTCCGCAGGCTCCTGTCTCTCTCGGAAGGATCTAGCAATCCTTTTACTTAGAGTTCCGCACATAGAAACCCCAGGCATTATTCTCGACATGCCTGTTTCTATGACTAACGCTCGTACTAGACGAACTCCGCCAGGCAGTTCGATCTCTTGTTCAAACCCTTCCAACTGAACTACGTCCGACTTGATCCTCGAAAGGGGTACGTAGGCAGCCTTCCTTAAGGTCCAGTCCCAAATCTCAATAAAATCTTTCCGCATTTATTTGATCACTTGTCGTTGGTTGTCGCAGAGAATCCGGACCTTCAGGGAAAGTTAGGTTTACTTAGCTTTCCTCCGTTTTACTTAATCAAAATCGACAGTGCGAATTTTGGTTCCCACAGTTTGGCGCTAGAAGGAGGGGGGGTCGGATTCTCTTACTCAAAAACCTACTATTGGTAACGACAGCATGGCCACATCACCTGTCCGCAACGTCGTGTCATTCGGGGATAGAGCAACGGCTGGTCAAGCCAAACCTCACGACGAACTCCTCGTTATCAGACTAACGATCCAGGACATCGACGTAGCGAGAATATTGGTCGACACCGGATGCTCGACAAATATTATATATAAAAACACTCTCGAGAGGATGGGAATCGACCTAAGCGCGATCACGGACGATCCCAATCCGATAATCGGACTCTCAGGAAACATCACAATGACCCTCCGCTCGGTCGATCTCTCGGTCAGAGCCGGGAGCGTCACGAAGATGGTGGAATTTTTGGTAGTAGACGGTCCAGCAGCATATAACGCGATCGTCGGGACTCCGTGGTTAAACTCCATGCGAGCAATCCCCTCGAATTTCTATCTGTGCCTCAAATTTCCGACCCTCTTCGGAGTAGAAACAATACAAGGAGATCGTAAAGCGCCGCAAGTCTGCTTGGCCGCTGGGTTAAAACGAAAAAACTCTGAGCCCGAAACTAACCCAAAAAAGCAAGCAACCCAAGAACCAGCATCGCAGGACCCTCCAGAAATCTTCTGGCAATCGCAAAGAGCTGAAGCCTTAGAAGGGAAACGTGAGCCCACTTGCAAACCAGTAATTTCGGTCTGCCTCGACGAGACTAACCCAGAGCGGTGCGTGGAGATTGGAGCCAATCTCCGCGATCCGTTGAAAGCAGAACTCATCGCATGTCTCAAGAAGAACCTTAACACGTTCGGTTGGGCTGCGGAAGATATGCCGGGAATCGACATCAACATAACGAGCACGAACACTCGTAAACCGAAGGAACCGAGCAGCCGACCCCGGCCTTGGCCGTGGCCGCCGGGCGGCTAGCCCCGTGCTGGCCGTGGCCGGCGGCGGCTAGCCCCGTGCTGGCCGTGGCCGCCGGGCGGCTAGCCCCGTGCTGGCCGTGGCCGCCGGGCGGCTAGCCCCGTGTTGGCTCGGGTCTTCGGACAACAATATCCGGTACACAAGTACCAGGCCCCGGCCGTCAGAAATCTGTACTTCGAGTCTTTCCCAAAGTCCTCGCAGGACGAATCATTGAGATTCCGCGTACGAAACTCCGGTTCTTACTCCAAACTAAGACCGTCGGCAACACTTCGGAAACTCGTAAGATATCAACGGGAAGGAAGATCTTAAATTCTTCGTACGAAACAGCGATGGTTATCTTAAGACACCACTCATCTCAACTCTACGAACGAATGAAGAACTTCCGAAGAAATCGTAGAAAACAACGGAAGTCCTAGAGATGGCCCGAAAGGGACCAAACGTGATCGGACAGTCCGTTTACGATTATCTAAGATAGACACGACGATTTACATTTATCTTTACGTAACAAGATAAATGCTAAATTTCCGGAAGGATAAATGTCAAGTTTCCCAAAGATCAATGTCAAGTTTCCCGATGAGTATGGAGGCCGACGAAAATCAGCGTTTCTAATGCTAAAATTCGATAACATTTTACGGAACACCTTTCGTAAAATAAATTCTCGAAAATATTTCACGAGACAGCTTTTGCATGATTAAACTCGACAACATTTTACAAAACAGTTTCCGTAAAATTAACTCGACAACGTTTTGTGAAATAACTCTCGTAAAATAAAAGGTCAACAACGTTCTAAGAAACAATTCCTTGCTGGGATCATGATGAAATCAATGTCCAAAAGTCTCAGAAAAACAATTAAAGAAACCTCGAGAGACTAAGTGTCAATCGAGAAACCTTTAAAAAATGAGAAAAACAGGCAGGTCCCGCGAGGAAGCACAGTCCCGGGCGGCTAGCACGCCCGTGATGTCCCTAGGTGCCGGGCGGCTAGCACGCCCGTGCTGTCCCTAGGCGCCGGGCGGCTAGCACGCCCGTGCTGCCTCTAGACGCCGGGCGGCTAACGCGCCCGTGCTGCGCTGGTCGCCAGGCAACAAAACATTCGTCAAGCACGGCCAATCCTCGAAAAGATTGACCCAAATATTATCCAAACTAATTTTACGAAACAATTTCCGTAAAATTAACTCGACAAAATTTTGTTGAAAAACTCTCGTTAAATAAAAGCTCGGCAATATTTTACGAAACATCATTCGTGAAGAATAACAAGATCGTAAGCTTCTTGACTTGACCAGTTCGCTCATAGCTTGACGAAACAAGAAGCCCCACTCAAGTGACATCTTACCATTCTTTTTCACTTGTCTACCCACCTTAGCCTTCTTCGAGTTTCGCCTACTTCTCCTCCCTTTGCTTCAACGATTCTGCAGTGTTCCTTCAGGTCTCATCAAAAATCGATTCTCGATTCAGTATCAGACTTTTCGAAGACCTTTGACAATGAAACGGTAGAAGACAAAGAGGAACGGACATGAGGCAATCTCGAGTAATCAATGAGACTATGGTACGTCCGACTTAGAAAATTTTATCAAGGTTTTAATTTTTTCGTAGGAAAGGAATGGGAACGTCTTGTAAACTGCCGTAAAATTTAGGGAACTTAGAACCTAGGTGGATAGTCTAGCAAGATAAGTCTTAGGCATTTTCTTCCAGTTTCGTTCTATTGTTCCTTGACTGTCTAGGCAGAAATCGCAAACCGATCTAATCTCTCGAAAAACCGAGAAACGATCACCGCGCATCCTTGGCATACTCTTTCCGCTTCCGTGAGACTAATGGCCCGACGGTGAGCTACAAAATTAACGAAATAACCTTCGGTAAAACTTCATGAGTAACCTGAAGCAACTTTCGCCAAAAAACGAAATCAAAGCGGAAACATTTCCCGTGTAAACCACGGAAACAGTGCTACTTTGACTATCTGCGATTTTCTATCTCCATGAAACCAGTCATCGATTACTTTCGTATAACTGAAACCTAAAGTGGAAAATCATTTCAAAAAGCCATCACCCGTAACTTGGAAAACTCCGCTAAGATTTGCATGTCTATCTCAACGAACGCTATTCGGCCCTGGGCCAACTACGCCTTTCCAAAAAGCCCGAACCTGAATTCGGCATCACCATTAAGGACAATCGTGAACCAATATGACCTTAATGCGAAAGGATCGCGGTCTGATCGTTTTCCAACTCCTTGGTTAAACGGCTGAACACAGCCTTCACGCCAAGACAAAACAGCTGAAAGATCGCCGCTCCAATCACTTAAGGGCCAAACGATAATCCACGATTTGTCATAAAACGCCAAGTGACCATTACGCGAGCAACTCTGTCGCATAGCCCAAAAGCGGAAATCATGCGATAAATTTCTCGTAATAAAATCAGTCCTAACAGCCATACGGTTAACGGAAAAATTTGAACTTAACATCGACTGATTAAGTTCAATACGCCCCGTAAACAAAGCATGAAAAGAAACACTCGTGACAAAGCTCCAAGAGTTATACGAGTCGTCCTTAAAATCCCGGAAGGCCAACACTTCGCGAAGCAAAGCGAAGGTAGACACTTCTCCCTGGGTCAAATATACGCGACCCCTGGTCCTAATTCCTCGATCAAAATTTTATAACTTGCACGTCCAAACTGAAACAACAGTTTCTGACTACGGACATTCGCAAAACATCTCCAAGCCCGCGAACATTTGAAATGCGGCACAAGGGAAAATTAACACGTACACGTTTGAAATGTGTATGCTTGTATAATCCCACATTTTTTGAAGAAACCGGATTTTCGAAACTCTTTACAAACACAGAAACCGAATTTTCGAAACTCTTCGCAAACAAACTCGCCAATCGCTAAACGGCCTCAACAATGGATCCAGTATCCACCAAATAAATCATAAACTATCGCCCGGAAACATTCCGCGATTTCTAAAAGCCCATAGTCCTTTATGGCATAAGAAAAACAAACTTCAAAGCACTGCGAGACGTCGCTTCGTGCCTGAACATTCGTTTTTCGATTAAAACCTTCATACGCCTTCTAAACGGCATCATATCGTTGTTGCTGATCACAACAAACGAACTCTAACGTCCTAAACAGACAAGCCACCTAAGGGTAGGCTCTTTTACATCCGACAAGGATCCCATAGCGCGCTATACAAAAAATCCAAATTTGGTTCAGCACTTCGTAAAGGAAGTAGCTCGATTCGTGCCCAGACAAATCATATAAGCCGATACCACTTCGCGGATTTTAAAACGGTACGAATCAGGTTAAAATCACAAACAGGCAAAACGAAAGCCGATTTGTCATCGCACAGCCTCAGTCTGAGAGTAAACCTAGGTCTTGCCCTAAACCCAGCCTTGCTGGTATCTTAACATCTCATAGGCAAAGCGTCAACGACGCGAGATCCCAAAACTTGTCTCTTCACTCAAGTCTGTACGTTTTCACGAATTTTCGCGTAAATCGTAAACCGCAGGAAAATCTCGCTTTGTACAAACGACGGATACGGTGATCATCAGGGAGGCAGGAATGAGATGACAACTCACACCCTGTCCCTCTAACTTCGATAGACAGAAGTTCTGAAAACGCAACATTAATATTTTATAAAGATTGAGCCGCATAGTTCAACAGATGCCCTGAAAAAGGACGGGATTCGAAGCCACCAACAGCCAGTCCCGCAAATACACATCATGGCCTCTTAAAGGCCGAAACACAATCAAAATAAAAATCTCCAAAGGGATTGATAAACCTAGACGCTCCCCGGAGCATCACCTTCATCCTCAAAACTCACCCAAAGTAGGAACGGTCTCACCGTCGCCTCCATTGGTCGCACCACCGCTGCATGTCTCATATGCGCCGGCTTCGCGATCCTTGACTGCGTGGTCCTGGTCCTCCGAACCCTCCGAATGCAGGACAAGGGTGCACACGGATTTCAGACCAGCAAGAATCGAGTCGAAGTTGAGCAACGAACTCACGGTCTTCCCGACGTCACGTTCGAGATCGCCAATCAAAGGTGATGTGGATTTCCGTAATGAAATACTCTTAGCCAAAAATTTCGATTTTCAACTCATAATCTTCCGCCCGCAAGATCGTTTCCGCGTCTTACAGGCTGGGGGGCTAACTGTTGGGGTCAAAAACGGTTATCTCGAAATCAACGGCTAAATATATTTATCACACGCGGACTTTCCATAAAACAAGCGTCGAAAGCAAAACAAGTCGTACAGCTTAAAAAACCTATGTTAAAGTCGATCGTTCTTGTTTTACACGATAAACTTTACGAGAAAACCAACTCAGATTTAGTCGTAAAACTTTGATGATACAATCAAGAAGAACCGAGAGACATTAGGTCCGTAGCTGAGATGACACGATAATACGAAAGTATACGGAAGAAACGGGAAGTGATCTAAGTTTGGATAGGCCGAACGACAAGGAATCCGCCTTGAAACTTCAAAGAGCCCGTTCTCTCAAACCGTGAGGACCCAGAGAACGATAAAGATATCAAATCGAAGCCCTCGTCGAGACGCACGTGCTGGTCCTGGCCGCCGGCGGCTAGCCCCCGTGCTGGTCCTGGCCGCCGGGGGGCTAGCCCCGTGCTGGTCCTGACCGCCGGGAAACTTCAAAGAGCCCGTTCTCTCAAACCGTGAGGACCCAGAAAACGATCAACATATCAAATCGAAGCCCTCGTCAAGACGCACGTGCTGGTCCGTGGCCGCCGGGGGCTAGCCCCCGTGCTGGCCGTGGCCGCCGGCGGCTAGCCCCCGTGCTGGCCGTGGCCGCCGGCGGCTAGCGCCCGTGCTGGCCGTGGCCGCCGGCGGCTAGCGCCCGTGCTGGCCGTGGCCGCCGGCGGCTAGCGCCCGTGCTGGCCGTGGCTGCCGGGCGGCTAGCCCCACGCTGGCCGTGGCCGCCGGCGGCTAGCGCCCGTGCTGGCCGTGGCCGCCGGGCGGCTAGCCCCGTGCCGGCCGTGGCCGCCGGCAGCTAGCGCCCGTGCTAGCCGTGGCCACCGGCGGCTAGCGCCCGTGCTGGCCGTGGCCGCCGGCGGCTAGCGCCCGTGCTGGCCGTGGCCGCCAGGCGGCTAGCCCCGCGCTGGCCGTGGCCGCCGGCGGCTAGCCCCGCGCTGGCCGTGGCCGCCGGCGGCTAGCGCCCGTGCTGGCCGTGGCCGCCGGCGGCTAGCGCCCGTGCTGGCCGTGGCCGCCGGCGGCTAGCGCCCGTGCTGGCCGTGGCCGCCGGCGGCTAGCGCCCGTGCTGGCCGTGGCCGCCGGCGGGCTAGCGCCCGTGCTGGCCGTGGCCGCCGGCGGCTAGCGCCCGTGCTGGCCGTGGCCGCCGGGCGGCTAGCCCCGTGCTGGCCGTGGCCGCCGGGCGGCTAGCCCCGTGCTGGCCGTGGCCGCCGGCGGCTAGCGCCCGTACTGGCCATGGCCGCCGGGCGGCTAGCCCCGTGCTGGCTCGGGTCGTCGGATGACAAGCTTCCGTGCATAAGTTCTAGGCCCCGGCCGTCAGAAGTCTGTACTTTGGGTCTTTCCCAAGTTTTCGCGGAACGAATCGTTGAGATTCCGCGTACAAAACTCCTGCTCTTACTCCAAACTAAGATCGTCGGAAACACTTCGGAAACTCGTAAGATATCAACGGGAAGGAAGATCTTAAATTCTTCGTGCGAAACAGTGATGGTTATCTTAAGACACCACTCATCTCAACTCTACGAAGGATTGAAGATCTTCCGAAGAAATCGTAGAAAACAACGGAAGTCCTAGAAACGGCCCGAAAGGGACCAAACGCGATCGGACAGTCCGCTTACGATTGTCTGAGATAGATACGACGATTTACGTTTATCTTCACATAACAAGATAAATGCTAAATTTCCAGAAGGATAAATGTCAAGTTTCCCGAAGATAAATGTCAAGTTTCCCGATAAACATGAAGGCCGATGAAAATGGAAAAAGCCCGCTTCGCGGCCCAAAAGGAGAATAGACCGTCATAAGAGGAGTATATGAAGGAGCTTTGGGAGAGGAGGAAAGGCAGAGCGAAAATCATTAAGAGAGAGAGAAATCCGAGATTGGAGACCTAGAGAGCTCCTGTTAGGTTAAGAACTTAGAATTTAGGCGGTAGACTAGCAAGGTAGGACCTAGAACGTCCGGCCGCCTCTCGTTCTATTTTCATCTTGTCCGCAGGCTCCTGTCTCTCTCGGAAGGATCTAGCAATCCTTTTACTTAGAGTTCCGCACATAGAAACCCTAGGCATTATTCTCGACATGCCCGTTTCTATGACTAACGCTCGTACTAGACGAACTCCGCCAGGCAGTTCGATCTCTTGTTCAAACCCTTCCAACTGAACTACGTCCGACTTGATCCTCGAAAGGGGTACGTAGGCAGCCTTCCTTAAGGTCCAGTCCCAAATCTCAATAAAATCTTTCCGCATTTATTTGATCACTTGTCGTTGGTTGTCGCAGAGAATCCGGACCTTCAGGGAAAGTTAGGTTTACTTAGCTTTCCTCCGTTTTACTTAATCAAAATCGACAGTGCGAATTTCGGTTCCCACAGCCTTTCGCGTTTTGGAGAGGTATCTCTAGGACTTCTTTTCTGATAGGGCGGTGGCTTTTTAAGGTCCACGCCCTTTATTTCTCCGGCTGTGAATTTAGCTGCCAGCTGTCGTTGGAGGTCCCAACATTCCTCAGTTGAGTGCCCTTCTCGATCGTTATAGGAGCAATGTTTGTTCTTATCAAAGCCTTTTGACCAGGCGGCTTTAGTCGTCGTGGCGACAGGTTTCTCTTCCTTATCTTCCTCGACTGCATAAGAATGCTCTCCCTGAGTCTGATTGTTTCGGAAGTTCCCCTTTTTATGAGGTCCTTTTGCCTCTGAAGATTCACCTTTCGAGTGATTCTGAGATTTCTTGTGTTGTTTATCCAGTGCAGCTGTCTCCTCCTCCAAAGTAACATATCTGGTGGCTTTATGAAGAGCATCATCGATAGTCGGGGGAGGATTGAGTGTTAGCTCTGACCAGAAATCCGATTTATACCACAGACCTCTTCTAACGGCCTCGATGGCGACTTGGTTGTTGGGGTTCAAGAGCTTAGTTCTTACTGCTCTGAATTTCTCGATGTAGACTCGTAGCGAGTCTCCCATTCCTTGTCTAACCTTCCAGAGGTCAGCCTCAGAGGCTTGCTTCAGGATATGGGTCGAGTACTGCTTCATGAGGTCATTAGTTAACTGATCGAAATTGTCTATCGATGCTGGTTCAAGACCAGAAAACCATTCGAGGGCTGTTCCAATCAGTTTTTCGGCGAATGTCCTGCAGTAACCTGCTTCACATTCTTCCTTCGTAAAATGGGCTTTCACGATAGCCAATCGGAAGGCTCTCAAATAGGCCTTTGGGTCGGAGGTCCCATCGTACTCGGGGATTCTGATTTTTCGGGTATCTCTTATGTAAGAGCTGGCAATTCTGTCAGTGAATGGAGTCCCACGGGTTTCTTCAATCAAGCTCTCGATTTCGGGAGCTGAGCTCGTTGCCTTATGAACTTGAGCATTCAACTTTTGGAGAGCTGCGTGAGTTCGTTCCATATATCTGCGAATGGCGTCAGGTCCCTCTAGAGGAAGGACATTTGGGTCATTATTAGGTATCTGACGAGCAGGTTCCTGACGAAATCGTGTTTGTTCATCTTCCCATGCAGCTGGTGGGCTAAATCGCTCACCGGCTCTTGGGTTATCGGTATCTGCCCTTTGATATATGTCCGTATTCGGGGTTGAACTTCTGGTTTGATGAACCAAAGCTGATGTTCTGCCCCCGGATGGGAGGGATACTCCTACTCCAGACCTAAAAATAGGTGGCGGAGGCGGCAAGCGAGTGCTCCGGGCAGCAATCTGGCTGGGCGTAGAGCTGGTTGTCGCTACGTTACTTCCCATAGCACTAGTGATGGGTGGGTTAAACGCAGGAGCTGTTCCAGCATGAGGTGTCTGGAAAGCAGATCCCCTCCCTTCCGGAACAGTGCTATCAGGAGAAAATTCTAAACGTCCTCGGGGGAACGAGGGATCGGTCAATCGATCTCGGAAGGTGACCCCCGGACCTTGACGTTGTGGTGGTTGGGTTGTAGCGTTTAGAGATCTAGTTATCTCTTCGAATCGTTGCTGCCGAAAAGCTAGCTGTTGCATTGTACGCTCGTTTTCTTGAGCTTTGTCTACTAACTGCATCATCATCTGACGAATCTCAGAAAGCTGAGCCTCCGTTTGATTCAGAGCAGTTTGTGCTGAGGATTCTCGGTGACTGGAAGCCCGGAGTTGGTTCCACCTGAGGATCTTGGGTTAGTTACTCCAGTGGCAGTCTGGCTCGTTCGAGCGCTAGCCAAAGGCTGTTGCCCAGATCGGTGGTCGCCACGTCTGGGTTAAGAGACTCCGGAGTTAAGAGACTAGAGCCTCCATCATTCGGTGAGCCATCGCTCTGAATCGGGAGGTTAGGGTCAGACGGATTCGTTGTCTGATCGGTAGGATTCATCCTCAAGTGTTTAGAGTAAGGGATTCGATTATCGTCCCCACAGACGGAGCCAATTGTGAGGGATTAAACTCACCTCCTAGATTTTAGATCAGGTTAAGATTAGGGAAAGATAACGTGGGCTGAATCCCGTAAGAACTTGTAGAATGAATGAATGATTTTATTGATGATTTTGGTAAAGAATGGTTACAAAAGGTGTTCTTTTGATGATTACAAAGATAATGAGAATGTTACAAAGACAATGAGAATGTTTCAAGAGTCTTGTGTGAATAAGGGTTGAATGAATATCCCTCTTCTTTAGTCTTCATTCTCTTTAAATAGCTTCAGGCTCCGATGGATCGTCACCAACTGGTTCCCGAGATCCCCTCCGTGATTTGAGGGATTTGTAACAGCTCCCCTTTGACCGGGTCCTGCGCCTACTTATACGTCCACGAGCTGCCTCCTTTCCGTGACCTCTCTAGTGAACATCTTTAGCTCACAGCCTCCGGCTCTGACTTAGCTGTTTTCGAGGATTTAATCTGTGATGGGCCTATCGTGACCCGTTATCATTTCTTGTTATTTACTATTAGCTAGCGGGCCATATTTTGGCCCAACAGGCCCCACGCAAATCTACTCGTATTCTCGGATTAAAAGGATATCTGGAATTGGGAGTCATGTACTAACGGGTGCGATCATACCAGGGTTTGGGTAGCACTAGTACAGTGGTCCCCACATAAATTTTGGACTTATAGCCTTTACGCAGGGCCCGAGGTGCAGACAATGTAATAGGGTTGATCAGACACGTTTCTTATATGTCGTACACCCATGTGAGTAGTCTCACTAGTGTATATAGGGTTTGCTGAGGTCTAAGATCCCTTAAGACCTGACCTAGCTAGTATGCCCCTTTAAGTACATTGGAGTTCCTATAACCCCTTTAGCCGTAACTAATAATGTATTTTATAAGCTTAGTTCGGAGACGTTATCGCATACATAGGAGTAGGAAACCAGTGTACTTAAATATATCATAATAATAGTAGTAGTATATAAAGCTTTATTCGTTGATATTACTCTAGAAGTGATAGAATTTGAGGTGCAAGGCATTCCAGCAGTTAGGTTGGACCTTGCCGTCGCTGTCTTCCAGCTTATAGGCTCCTGCCCCTTGCACCTATATTACCTTGTAGGGACCTTCCCATCCAGGAGCGAGTTATTCGGCTGATTTATCCCTTGTTTGGTCACAGACTCGCCTTAGGACCCAGTCCCCTTTCTGGAAGGTTCTGGATCTGACCTTTTTGATGTAGCTCTTGGCGACTTTCAACTGGTAGGACGTATTTCTAAGGCGGGCCGCCTCCCTCTTTTCGTCGAGTAGGTCTAGACTCAGGGACATTAGCTCGTTATTCTCCTCCTGGGAAAGGAATTCAGAAACCGTGGTCCTTACGTGCACCTCTGTGGGTATCACCACATTAGCACCATAGACAAGGGAGAAGGGAGTCTCCTGGGTAGCTGTCTTCGGGGTTGTCCGATAGGCCCATAGTACTCTGTGTAGCTCTTCAGCCCATCGCCCGTGGGCGTCTTCTAGGCGCTTCTTGAGCATGTTCACCACTGTCTTGTTAGTGGATTCGGCTTGGCCGTTAGATTGAGGGTGTCGTGGTGCTGAGTAGGAGAGCTTGATGTTCCAGTCCTTGCAGAACTTTCGGAAGTTGTAGCTTGTGAACTGGGGTCCGTTGTCTGTGACGATCTCATGGGGAGTTCCGAAGCGTGTGATCACGTTATTCCATAGGAATTTCCTGATTTGGAGATCCGTTATCTTGGCTAGTGCTTCAGCTTCCACCCACTTTGTGAAATAGTCTATCACGACTAGGAGAAAGATCTTTTGCCCTACAATGTCCATGCCCCACTTTCGGAAGGGCCAAGGAGAACTTAGCGATTTGAGGTTCTCTGGTGGAAGGTTGGAGATTGGCGCGTGCTTCTGGCATTGGCTACAGAGCTTGGCTTGTTTGAGGGAGTCCCTCGCCATGGTTGGCCAATAGTATCCAGCCCTTCTGGCTCTGAGTACCAGGCTCCGACCACTAGAGTGGGAACCACATTCTCCTTCATGCAGCTCTTTTAATATCCTGTCGGCTTCTCTAGGGGTAAGACATCGTAGATAGGGTCCTGAAAAGGATCTTCGGTATAGTTTTCCCTCAGAAAAACAATAACTTGCAGCTTGGCGCCTTATCTTCCGACTTTCGTCTCGATCTTCAGGCAAGGTGTCGGACCTTAGATAGTTGATGATTGGTGTCATCCAGGTTTCTCCATCGTCTACCACAGATACTTCTTCAGGTTCCGTCTCCTTTTCGGTTGCGGGCCATTGGAGTACCAGTAGTTGGATGCTCATATGATTTGTAGTTTCTAGGGCAGATCCTAGGTTAGCTAGAGCGTCAGCCTGGGAGTTGTGCTCCCTAGGGATCTGGGTGAGCTTACAATGTCGGAACCTGTCGAGTAGTCGCTTAGCCACGGATAGGTATCTAATGATACTCGGATATTTCGCCTGATAGTCTCCTTGGACTTGGCTTATGATCAGTTGTGAGTCGCTGAAGACCTGGATATTTTCCACCCCCATCTGTTGGGCGAGTGTCAGCCCTGCTATTAGAGCTTCATACTCAGCTTCGTTGTTCGTTGCTTTGAAGTTGCAACGTACGGCCCTTGAAGCTGATACCCCTGTGGGGGAAGTTAGGACTAGTCCCACGCCTGCGCCCCTTACGTTGTTAGATCCATCAACGTCAGTGTCCATTCGCCTTTCTCCCCTTCGCTATCACGGAGCTTTATCTCTTGTTCTAGGGCTGGAAGCATGGCAGGAGAGAATTCAGCTACGAAATCTGCGAGGACTTGCGATTTGATGGCTGTTGCAGGCCGGAAGATCACATCGTATTCCCCCAGCTCTATAGCTGATTTTGCTAGTCGTCCAGACACTTCTGGTTTATGCAGAACAGCCTTGATGGGGAAGGAGGTGACTATCACGATTTGATGAGCCTGGAAGTAAGGACGTAGCTTTCGGGCAGCGTTAACTAAGGCGAGGGCCAGCTTCTCGAGGTGACTATAGCGGGTCTCCGCGTCTAGTAAAGATTTGCTCACGTAGTAGATAGGATGCTGTTTTCTTCCTTTTTCCCTTACTAGGACCGCACTGACTGCGTGTTCCGATACCGCCAAATAGAGCAACAGGACCTCACATTCCAAGGGTTTTGAGAGGAGAGGTGGAGTAGTGAGGTAGGCCTTGAGATCGGATAGGGCTTGCCCACATTTCTTGGTCCATTGGAAGTCCTTGGGATCCTTCAAAGTTTCGAAGAAGGCATGCGATTTGTCCGATAGCTTGGAGATGAACCTACTCAAAGCAGCCATCCTTCCTGTCAGCCTTTGCACCTCCTTCACGTTGCGAGGTGAAGGTATCACCTGGATTGCTCTCACCTGCTCTGGGTTTGCTTCAATGCCCATGTGGGTGACTATGTACCCTAGGAAATTTCCAGAACTTACTCCGAACGAGCACTTTGAAGGGTTTAGCTTCATGTTGTACCTCCTGAGAGTGGTGAAGGCTTGTTGAAGGTGCGAGATATGGTCTTTGGCATCTAGGGACTTCACCAACATGTCGTCAATGTAGACTTCCATGGTCTGCCCTATCTGATCGGCGAACATCATGTTGATAAGCCTTTGGTAGGTCGAGCCGGCGTTCTTCAATCCGAAAGGCATAACCTTGTAACAGTAGATACCCCTTGAGGTCATGAATGAGGTCTTCTCTTGATCGTCAGGATGCATTAAGATCTGGTTATACCCAAAGAACGCATCCATGAAACTCATCAGCTCATGTCCAGCCGTTGCGTCGACTAGCTTGTCGATGTTAGGCAAAGGGAAAGGATCTTTAGGACAGGACTTATTAAGGTCAGTGAAATCGATGCAGACTCTCCACTTCCCATTCTTCTTCCTGACGACCACTACATTAACTAGCCATTCTGGGTATTGCACCTCTCGTATGAATCTAGCATTTAGTAGGTTCTTGACCTCTTCGTTGATTATCTCGTCCCTTTCAGGAGCGAATTTTCTTCTCTTCTGTCTGACAGGAGGATGCATCGGGTCCACCTTGAGTTGATGCATGATAACATCGGGATCAATTCCAGGCATGTCTTCATGAGACCAGGCAAAGCAATCGGAGTTGGATAGGAAATCGACCAGTCTCCTTCTCAAGCCTTCTGGAAGCTTGGAGCCTATCTTTAAGTTTCGGCTCGAGTTCCCTTCCGTGAGTGGGACCTCATCCATTTCTTCCACTTCCGGCTCTTCGGTATGTGGGGCCGGAAGCTTCTTCTGTAATTGCTATAAGACCTGAGTCTTTCCCTTAAGGGTAGTCTGATAGCAAGACCTAGCATTCTCTTGATCTCCCTTGACCACTTTGATACCCCAAGGGGTCGTGGATCCAAGGCCTTCCGAATATCACGTTGTATGATGAGGGGCAGTCGACGACCAGGAACTTCGTGGCTTGGTTTACCCCTTCGGCATACACGGGAAGTAGGACCTCTCCTAAGGTTTGTTTGAATTCTTCGCTGAAGCCTACGAGGGGAGTTGCCTTTCTGGTTAGAGCTGTAGGTTCCAAGCCCAGGTCGACGAAGGCCGGATGGAAGATTATGTTGCTGGAGCTCCCATTATCTACTAGTATTCGCTTGACCAAGAAGTTTGCTATGGTAAGTGAAATGACGAGAGCGTCATGGTGAGGGGTAAGGACCTTCTCCTGCTCCCTTGCAGTGAAACTGATCTCATCTTTTCCAAGGAGCAGGCGCTTGGGACCCTCGGCCTCTTGGCCGTTCCTGGCATTGCGAGTACTCCTCTTGGCTGCGGCACTGCTAATTCCGCTTACTTCTGATCCGCCTGTGATGACATGGATCAACCGGTCTTGCTGTGGTGGCAATGCAGGAGCTGCCTCGATAGGGAGACCGAGACCTTCTTTATTTAGAAGGTTCTTGGCTTTATCCAAGAGGAACTCCCGTAGGTAGCCTTTCTTGAGGAGCTCGACGACTTCCATCTTCAGGGCTATGCAATCCTCCGTAGTATGACCATGGTCACTATGGAACTCGCACCATCGCTTGGGGTTTCGATTAGCCTCTGCGGCTTCATCTTAGGAGGCCACTTGACTTGAGGACCCATTTGTCGTAAAACACCAATCAGTTCCGGTTTGGATATCGTAAGATGGGAGATGTCAGGCCAAGTAGATACCATCATCCCTTCGGACCTAGGCAAAGGTCGATGCTGATACCTGCCCATGTTCGGGTTACTAGTCTACCTAGCGGACCTAGAGTGAGAAGGCTCATCGCGGTCACTCCTTGTAGGCTTGGATAACTTCTGATCATACTTCGGACCGGCTTTGGCCCTACTAGCAACGTCTTCTTCCCATCTTACTTGATCCCAAGCACGAGACAGTACGTCTTCCATAATCCTGCACTTGTATTTGATCAGCTCCTTGTAGAGATCTCCCTCCGGAAGTAGACCCCTCTTAAAGGCTGAGACAGCCGTATCAGCGTTGCACTCAGGGATAGCCACCTTTGCTTGGTTGAAGCGAGCTATGTAAGAACGAAGGGGCTCATTCCTATGCTGGAGGATCTCATAGAGATCATCTTAGTTCTTCTCTAGGTCACGGCTACTAGCGAACTGCTCTACGAACATATCGCTAAGGGCTGCAAAGGATTTGATTGATTTGGTAGGCAGGTTGATATACCACTGGAGAGCAGGGCCGGTCAAGGTTGATCTGAATCATTTGCACATGGTAGCTTCCCATGCATCTCGAGGGATTGCTACTGCTAGCATACATTGCTTGTACTGAGCAATATGATTGTCGGGATCCCCAGTACCTTCATACATCTTTATGCTCGGGAAAGAAAACTTTCGCGGCATCTCCACCGAAGCAATCTCTTCCACGAAAGGTGTATCGGAGTAGGACCCCTGATTACTTCTTCGAATAGGAGAAGCTGCCCCTGGGAGCCTTTCTACCATAGATTGAATGGTGCCGAACCTTTCGGAGACCACTCTTTCTAAGTAGGCTGCTAGGGCCGGATCTGAGATTCCAGGATCATCGGGTGAATACTCTTCGTCCTCCGTATCGGAATAGCTATCCACTTGTACTCGGTTCCCATCGTTCGCGACTCCTCGGCTTTCGGGTTCGTCTTCGGTTGAGGCGGGTCGACGAGGTACTTCTTCACTATCACGCGGAGTGTAGAGTGAAGCCATGGGTCGTACCCTAGTTTGGAACCGCTTTCGCTTGTTGCTAGCTTCGCCAAGGGTGTGGTTCTCTTGTCGGAGGACAAGATTCTCCGCCTCTATGGCGTCTAGCTTCTCAGCGCTTTGATGTAGTTGCTTGGAGTGTTCTCCAAGTTGGTCTTTTAGGGTTTGAACTTCGAGGAGAAGTTAAGGACCTCCGGGTGTTGTCTCCCGAGCTTTATGAAGATCGGTAACCTGACTCTGAAGAAATTCGAGCTTATTGAGGAGCTCGATCTCTCTCGGAGTCATCTCCGTCTGGTTAGTATCGTCCTCTAGCGTCATCGTCATGTAGTTGGATCACTCCCCTCCTTCTAGCGCCAAACTGTTAGGGTATTTTTGTGTAGGATCGTTTTAGTACTACATAACACTAGAAGATTTATAAGACATAAATGTAAATCGAGGGCAAAGAGATGTTATTGAGTATAATGGTTGGGACTACAACGTATTGGTGTATAAACCCTAGTTCTATTCACCTAAACTCTAATCTCTAAGCCTCCGAAAGTCGATCCCTTATTCACGGGTTTGGGCTCCCCTTTTATAGTTGTAGATGTCGGCTTCAAGTAATAGAACTCTTCCATAATCGGAAAAATGGAACTTTTCCATTGGGTAGAAAACTTCAATTTTGCTCCAAGGGGTCGGTCCGATCTAGGGGTCGGACCCAAGACAGGGGTCGATCCCTGGTATCTTCTTGAGAAAGGGTCTGGAAGTCGAGGACCTATCCGGAAGCTGGAGAAACTTATGTCTGGATATTTTTCCCCAACACACTGTACGAAGCTGATGATGTCCCAAATTTGGATATTGATTATCACGAACCTTGCATGGGGAAAATGTATGCTTCCAAACAAGACTGCCAGATTGGCCTCGCCATCTATGCAATCAAGGAACAGTTTCATTTCAGGCAAACAAGAACCAGTAGGCATTCATTTGTGCTCAGTTGCCACGACCAGCGTTGTGATTGGAGAATACTCACAAAGGAACTAACTGCATGTGGCTATTACAGCATCAAGAAATGTCAGTTGGCCCATTCCTGAGATATGGACACACACCGACTATACAAGTGGTGTGCCACCTCTAAGGTTTTAGCACATATCTATCGCAGCAAGTACGGAGACTCGACTGCTGCACCAAAAGCTATTCAGCTTCAGCAGCTTGTACTTGAAGATCTACGTGTCTCTGCATCTTACATGAAATGCCACCGCGCCAAGGGGATTGCAATCGACATGACGCATGGTAATGTTTTCAGGTTCTTGTACTTGGATTTTACCCGTTTTTAACCATGATATACTAGTATTTTATTATATATTTAATCTGTTTTCTAGCCTGTTAGGTATGTTTTCAGGTTCAGGAGCATTTTGTGAGAAAGTGATGTTTTTGGAGCATTTTGGAGTGCAAGAGATGATACACCCGAGTTGACCATTCAAGACTAAGTCGGAAGTCAACATTGCGATTATAATCGATCGATACTCATCATGAGTTGTCGATCGATGTAGCTGAGAAGATCCGCGTACTAGAAGATTATAATCGATCGATACACATCCAGTGTTGTCGATCGATATCGAAGACAAAATGGTTTAGCCGACTACTTCACCAAGACTTCACCAAATTACGAGATTGCCCCTGACGAGTTTTTAACCTAATGGAAATGCTTAAATATTTCTGCTAAGTGTCTTTTGACGGCAACCTTCGAAAGAAGCAAGCTCTTGACAACCCTAAAAGCAGAGAGTGTGAGAGAGAGACTAGAGTTTTATTTGTTTGAGAGATTGGAGAGATTTCTCATCTCCTTTTGTATTTCTACTTTATTCTATCTATGCAATTCTTTCATCTATCTATTGTTATGAATTGCTTAGCTATGTCTGAGTAGTCTACTTGTTAGATCTAGGGTTTAAATAGGTTTGTGGGATTAGCCCCAAACTATAATTGCTAAGTTGTGATAATTATCAAATGAATTGCACCCTATGCTTGTTTTAGATTAGCTAACTAGAACATAGATCACTAGGATCTTTGATTATCTTGAATTATCCATTTGAGCTTGCTTGTCTCTTGTTGAGAAGAACGACAGTTCCTCCTTGAGACCTTGTGGTCATATCCGGCTCGCGCCTAGGCAGATCTAGAAGCCGTCGATCGATATCCCGACAGGTGAATCGATCGGCGCTGCAAAAGGTGTATCGCTCGATATCTCAAAAGGATATCGACCGACTCTTTTTCTGTGTCATCATGCGAAAGGTGTGGCCAGAGATCTAGATTATTTAACCAGTGATACTTCACTTGAGTTAAGCGGCTGAGATCTATAGTATCATGCAAGCAACTTGTTAAAGCATTTATAGAGATTATAATCTCCATTCCTGAATAGAAACCCTATGTCTAGCACTCTTTATCATATTTAAACAACCCATCATATTGTTAGTTAGAGCAACTACCTTGCTCATTTTAGGAATTGTTATTTTTATTTCTATCATATAAACCAACCTTGCCTAGGATTGATTAGTAGATTTTATTTAATTGGTTCCCTAGCTCCTCGTGATTCGATCCCTAAGTACTACAGCTGTACCTCTTATTTGAGAGAGTAAGCTCTACTGGGTAATTTGAGCACTGTCAAATTTGGCGCCGTTGCCGGGGATCTTTGATCACCATTAGATTTAATCTTATTAATCTTAGGTTTTTCTTTTACCCCCTTTCTGATTTAAAATTTTTCTTGTCTTTTCAGGTACATGCCCAGCAGTACCAGAAGCAACAGGGGAAATCAACTATTATTCTCAGAAGATCCTGCACACTTGGAACGCTCAATCCGCAAAGACCTACGCTCCGCATCGATCGACAGAACCGCAGAACCATCGACTGATACTCACGTTCAACAGTCGACCGACACTCAGACAACACCGTCGACCGATACCGTTTGCCGATCCACATCGTTCGATACTTCTAACTGTATATCGATCGACACTACTCCGCGAAGCATGGTCGCGATTGTTATTCTCATGCAGGGCGAGAATGGAAACCTGTATGACCAAGATGGTCATCTGCGTAATGCAATAGGTCAGAAGCTAGATGCTCAGGGAAACATAATCCCTGAGCCTGAAGCTGAGGCTCCAGGAGAAGCTCAAACACGATCGTTGGCAGATTATAACCGTCCAGACGAGTACTACACCAACAGATCAGCTATTTGACTTCCAGAGATTCAGAAGCCGAACTTCGAGCTCAAGCCTCAGTACTACTCTCTCGTGTCTCAGATACCTTATTCTGGACTATCACACAAGCATCCTATGGACCATCTGGAGAGGTTCGAGGATCTTATCGCTGCTATTCGTATGGATGGAGTCCCTGAGGACTACCTACTCTGCAAGCTCTTCAAATACTCACTGATTGGAGAAGCTTCGCACTGGCTCAAGCAGCTACCTACAGGATCACTGACATCCTGGGCCGACATCAAAAACGCCTTCCTGCGTAATTTCTTTGATGAGGCACGCGCTGAAGACTTAAGAAGCAAAATCGCCACTTTCGCGCAAAAGCCTAGTGAGACTTTTAAAGACGCGTGGATCAGATTCAAGTTCTTCCAGCGAGACTGTCCACACCATGGATTCAATGAAGTGCAGCTGATAAGCACTTTCTACAGAGGTATCGCCTTAAGGTATCAAATGGCTCTTGATACTGCTAGTGAGGGGAACTTCAACACTAGGAATCCAATAGAGGCTGTGAGACTTATTGAGAACCTAGCCAACAGCAGCAGTACCAAGAACACTGACTCTGACAAGAAGAAATCGGTTCCAGCCATCAGGGAAGACCAGATGAATGAAGTCAGAGCCAAGATAGACGCTTTACGTGCATTTCTAGGGCAGCCAGTCTGCTCACCTGAAGAAGGAGAGGCTAAGAAGATGATATAGAGGAAGATGTGAACTACATTGGAGGTACTGGATTTCAGAGTTACGGAAACCAGAGTGGAAACAAAAACTTTTTTGGCAGTAGTCAGAAGAGCAACTACAACCAGAGTTCACAGTATCAGAAACCCTTCACCAACACAAGGAACTACGGCAACTCAGCTTACCAAAACCCACCGCCACCCACCCAGGAGAGTAAGTTTGATGCCATGATTGATAGTGTTCTGGAAGGTCAGCAGAAGCTTACAATAGACTTCAATGGGAAGATTGATTATGTCTTCAACAATCTGACCACAAGGATAGACACCATTTGCACTCAAGTTAAGAAACTTGAGACACAGATCGTCCAGACTGAAGACTCTAACAGGAGGATTGAAACTTCTAAGGAAGTAGGGGAAGGAAATAGGAAACACCACGTCAATGCTATCATAGATTATGATTTCTGGCAAGTGGTGAAACAGGAGAAGCTACAAGAAGGAGACTTTGAAGTGGAAAGTTCACTAAGTCTCGGTGGATCACAATGGTGTCGATCGACACCAGCTAGTCCACATCGATCGACATCGACGATGTCATTTCCGGACACGATTGCAGATTGCAACGCGGTTAGGATATTGACACATGCTGAATTCACGGCTTCTCATCCATACCCACCCACCCACCCACACCTACGAAGATATCGACCGACGAGACGAGCCACTCATCGATCGACACAGAGATGAGAACCGTATCGATCGACCCTTTTCTCCACCTATCGATCGACACGCACCTCTCACATACCGAGTGCAACTACCATCGATAGACAGCAACCGAATCAATGCACTCAGACCCACACCGAAACCACAAACTAACCCTAAAATGATCACGGGTAACCCTTCAGACACTCCACCTACATCAGAGGGAACTGAAGGAAGAAGGTTAAGGAGTAGGAAGGAGAAGATTCCTAAGAACCTTAACAAGGAAGCTAATGCAAAGGAGATTGATGGTTTCACTAAGAGAGTTATCAGAATCCCACCAGAGAAACCTTTTGAGGAGGTTTACTTCACAAGCAGATTGTGGATGTTCTTCAGAGAAACAAGGGAGACTGAAACTGACATCAGGAGAAGGTTTGACAATGTCAGAGAAGATATGAGGAAAAGGATTACTTTGCCGAAGAAGTGTTATCCTGGGAAGTTTACAATACCCTGTGTGGTACAAGGGATTGAATTTCCTCATGCACTATGTGACACTGGTTCATCAGTCAGCATCTTACCAAAGGTCATGGCAGACTATCTGGGCCTGCAAATAGAGCCTTCACCAGAGATCTTTACTTTCGTGGATTACTCTCAGATAAACTCTGGAGGCTTCATCAAAGACCTGGAAGTATATATTGGTAATGCTATCATCCCTGTGGATTTTCATGTCATAGACATCAAGCTAAATTGGAACTCTTCCCTTTTACTTGGAAGAGCATTTATGGCTACAATAGGAGCCATATGTGACATGAACACCAACAGGATGTGCTTGACTATGATAGATCCAGAGATCCACTACGAACATGTCAAGCTTGGCAAACCACCAGCCAAATCACTGGTAAAGGAAGATGATACTGGTATCATAGCAGTTTGTCATTGTGAAGTCGAGTATGAGACGGAGTACTCGGGATCGATCGACAGTATTTTAACATCATCGATCGACACTTGCAAGTCAGAGGAGATCGACAACAAATATGGATCATCGATCGACAGAGACCCACCAGATGATGAACTCGATCTACCATATCACTGCTATCCAAATTTCGCCATCCCACCAGAGCCGAAAGGAAGATGATTACTCAGTAAGGAGTTGGGCAGATAGCGGATTTCATAAAAATTTTGCAGTAGACATAGCCACCTCTTCCCACAATGGAGACCACAATGAAGAACATGATGCAGACTATTGGGAAGAGAGAGCTTGGGAAAATTACTTGGAGAATGACAGATATGCAATTCGATTCCCACAATAGATCGACATCAAACGCCCACCATCGATCGATTATCTACTTCATCCAGCAAAACGACATCGTCCATCGATCGACATCGCTAGTATCATATCGATTGATATTAACCAGGACGACCTGAAGGACAAAATTGGAATTTCACCAATTAGGACAACACATGGGTATAAAAGGTTGACAACTCAAGCCACGCAAATTCAAAACTTTTCACCTTCTACCCAGCAGCTTCCAGCATTCAGAAACCTATCAATGGAGGACTGCAACAACATGTACAATTGATCCAACCGTGCAGCTAGACGTGCACCATCGATCGTCACCACCACATCCCCATCGAATGACGCCTTCACCAGAGCTCAACCTCGATCTCATGAACCTTACGATATCAGGAACGTTTCACTAACACCTGATGAATTTGGAATTTTCAGGGACACAGATGGCTATGCAAGAGCAATGGATGGAAAAGTTCTGCACATAACCAGAGAGGACATAGCAGACATCCTCCAAGTTGCTAATGGACCAGAATACCTGTTCACACAGCAACGTAGCCATCCAGACATCCTAGCTCACGTCCAGGACAACCACAACACCAACACAAGGGAGGATACAGTTCCTCAACACTTCGGTAAACCTACACATTCCCCATCGATCGACATCGTTTCAACACCATCGATAGACGGCGGATATCCCGGATAGATCGACAGACCAAGAGTCAGATCGCCCGACAGACGATTGGAGTTTGGACGACGTGCCTTCAATACTGATGGATCCAGGAGATTCAAATGGGAAGCCAAGGATGAATATGGTGTCTACAGAGATGAGTTTGGCTATGCTAGAGGAGTTGATGGTGAGATCATCCATGTTACCAAGGAGCAAGTAAAGAGAATTCTGGATAGAGCATCCATTTTTCACAGAGGTTGCTTACGCCTTCAAATACACACACGCCCTTACCATGCATACACACCACCACCAGTACCCTACAGTAGAGAGGAGATAGATGATATGGTGACTGATGTATGGAGAGCTCAGGCACACCTTGAGGCAAACATGAACACATTGGTGGAAGATAATATCCAGCCTTTGGATGTCAGTTACAAGGACTTCCAGAATGATATGGCTGAGATAAGAGTGGAGCTTGGACACATATTGACCATGCTTGAGAAAGAGGCTACGCCACCAGTATCGACCGATAGAGTACGAATACCATCGATCGACATCGGCAAGACTATATCCATGGACCGACCAGAATGTTCATCACCTAAGAATGATGAATGGGAGGTTGCTTTTATCAATACACGGATTGGAGAAGTCTACAGCCCTCTCAACAACAATGTCGAATGGTTAAGCAAGAGGATCGAACTTCTACAGAAAGAGTTGGACAGAATTCGCCAGAATGACCAAGCTAAGAATGCTACTTTTCCATCGATCGACACACATTCTTCACCGTCGATCGACAAAAGGTTCGCAGAACTGGAAGATAGGATGAAAGCGTACGTGAGGAAGCATGAAATTTTCAGTTCACCTATCCTGCGATGCCAGCACACAATGTCACGGCAGGTGGACAAGCTAGAAAGAGACATGAGCATAGTTCAAGCTTATATTGATCTTCGTGACAGAAACGAAGCATCGATCGACAGGCCTAGACCAATATCGATCGACAGCGAGCCACCACCAGCGAAGAGAGCATGCACTGCGGCAGAAGTTGATGATATCAAAGATCAGCTTTACGAAGCTATGAATTCTATGGAGGAAAGAATCATCGAAAGAAGTGATGACATTGACAACACTCTCAACGAAAGACTGACCAACCTTTGCAGAGCTACTGGTCTCTTGAAGAATGAGATACGCAGTATGCAGGGAAATCTTGAGTACCAAAGCCAACTATCAGAATCGATCGACACAGTTGATACAGAGTCGATCGACAGCGATCCCAGTGAAACGACCGACGTACAAGTTGTAGCATCGATCGATACCGCATCTTTGGCAGATCAGGATCAACAGATTCAAGACCAGCACGACAAAGACCAACATGCAGAACTACCTGAGCATTCTAGATTTGATTTCTATCAGCATCAGTTAGACACAGAGGATTTGGTCGGAAGGTTGCAAGTCATCAAAGCCGATTTAGCAAGGATATCTCCTAGATGGACAAGCCACTCATCGATCGACACAAAGAAGAGAACCGTATCGATCGACCCTTTTCTCCACCTGTCGATCGACACGCACCTCTCACATACCGAGTGCAACTACCATCGATAGACAGGAACCGAATCAATGCACTCAGACCCACACCGAACCCACAAACTAACCCTAAAATGATCACTGGTAACCCTTCAGACACTCCACCTACATCAGAGGGAACTGAAGGAAGAACGTTAAGGAGTAGGAAGGAGAAGATTCCTAAGAACCTTAAGAAGGAAGCTAATGCAAAGGAGATTGATGGTTTCACTAAGAGAGTTATCAGAATCCCACCAGAGAAACCTTTTGAGGAGGTTTACTTCACAAGCAGATTGTGGATGTTCTTCAGAGAAACAAGGGAGACTGAAACTGACATCAGGAGAAGGTTTGACAATGTCAGAGAAGATATGAGGAAAAGGATTACTTTGCCGAAGAAGAGTGATCCTGGGAAGTTTGCAATACCCTGTGTGGTACAAGGGATTGAATTTCCTCATGCACTATGTGACACTGGTTCATCAGTCAGCATCTTACCAAAGGTCATGGCAGACTATCTGGGCCTGCAAGTAGAGCCTTCACCAGAGATCTTTACTTTCGTGGATTACTCTCAGATAAACTCTGGAGGCTTCATCAAAGACCTGGAAGTATATATTGGTAATGCTATCGTCCCTGTGGATTTTCATGTCCTAGACATCAAGCTAAATTAGAACTCTTCCCTTTTACTTGGAAGAGCATTTATGGCTACAGTAGGAGCCATATGTGACATGAACACCAACAGGATGTGCTTGACTATGATAGATCCAGAGATCCACTATGACCCTGTCAAGCTTGGCAAACCACCAGCCAAATCAGTGGTAAAGGAAGCTGATACTGGTATCATAGCAGTTTGTCATTGTGAAGTCGAGTATGAGACAGAGTACTCGGGATCGATCGACAGTACTTTAACATCATCGATCGACACTTGCAAGTCAGAGGGGATCGACAACAAATATGGATCATCGATCGATAGAGACCCACCAGATGATGAACTCAATCTACCAGATCATTGCTATCCGAATTTCGCCATCCCACCCAGCCGAAAGGAAGATGATTACTCAGTAAGGAGTTGGGCAGATAGCGGATTTCATGAAAGTTTTGCAGTAGACATAGCCACCTCTTCCCACAATGGAGACCACATTGAAGAACGTGATGCAAACTATTGGGAAGAGAGAGCTTGGGAAAATTACTTGGAGAATGACAGATATGCAATTCGATTCCCACAATCTCGATCGACATCAAACGCCCACCATCTATCGATTATCTACTTCATCCAGCAAAACGACATCGTCCATCGATCGACATCGCTAGTATCATATCGATCGATATTAACCAGGACGACCTGAAGGACAAAGTCGGAATTTCACCGATTAGGACAACACATGGGTATAAAAGGTTGACAACTCAAGCCACGCAAATTCAAAACTTTTCACCTTCTACCCAGCAGCTTCCAGCATTCAGAAACCTATCAATGGAGGATTGCAACAACATGTACAATCGATCCAACCGTGCAGCTAGACGTGTACCATCGATCGCCACCACCACATCCCCATCGATCGACGCCTTCACCAGAGCTCAACCTCGATCTCATGAACCTTACGATATCAGGAACGTTTCACTAACACCTGATGAATTTGGAATTTTCAGGGACACAGATGGCTATGCAAGAGCAATGGATGGAAGAGTTATGCACATAACCAGAGAGGACATAGCAGACATCCTCCAAGTTGCTAATGGACCAGAATACCTGTTCACACAGCAACGTAGCCATCCAGACATCCTAGCTCACGTCCAGGACAACCACAACACCAACACAAGGGAGGATACAGTTCCTCAACACTTCGGTCAACCTAGACATTCCCCATCGATCGACATCGTTTCAACACCATCGATCGACGACGAATATCCCGGATCGATCGACAGACCAAGAGTCAGATCGCCCGACAGACGATTTGAGTTTGGACGACGTGCCTTCAATACTGATGGATCCAGGAGATTCAAATGGGAAGCCAAGGATGAATATGGTGTCTACAGAGATGAGTTTGGCTATGCTAGAGGAGTTGATGGTGAGATCATCCATGTTACCAAGGAGCAAGTAAAGAGAATTCTGGATAGAGCATCCCTTTTTCACAGAGGTTGCTTACGCCTTCCAATACACACACGCCCTTACCATGCATACACACCACCACCAGTACCCTACAGTAGAGAGGATCGAACTTCTACAGAAAGAAGTTATGGTGACTGATGTATGGAGAGCTCAGGCACACCTTGAGGCAAACATGAACACAATGGTGGAAGATACTATCCAGCCTTTGGATGTCAGTTACAAGGACTTCCAGAATGATATGGCTGAGATAAGAGTGGAGCTTGGACACATATTGACCATGCTTGAGAAAGAGGCTACGCCACCAGTATCGACCGACAGAGTACGAATACCATCGATCGACATCGGCAAGACTACATCCATGGACCGACCAGAATGTTCATCACCTAAGAATGATGAATGGGAGGTTGCTTACATCAATACACGGATTGGAGAAGTCTACAGCCCTCTCAACAACAATGTCGAATGGTTAAGCAATAGGATCGAACTTCTACAGAAAGAGTTGGACAGAATTCGCCAGAATGACCAAGCTAAGAATGCTACTTTTCCATCGATCGACACACATTCTTCACCGTCGATCGACAAAAGGTTCGCAGAACTGGAAGATAGGATGAAAGCGTACGTGAGGAAGCATGAAATTTTCAGTTCACCTATCCTGCGATGCCAGCACACAATGTCACGGCAGCTGGACAAGCTAGAAAGAGACATGAGCATAGTTCAAGCTTATATTGATCTTCGTGACAGAAACGAAGCATCGATCGACAGGCCTAGACCAATATCGATCGACAGCGAGCCACCACCAGCGAAGAGAGCATGCACTGCGGCAGAAGTTGATGATATCAAAGATCAGCTTTACGAAGCTATGAATTCTATGGAGGAAAGACTCATCAAAAGAAGTGATGACATTGACAACACTCTCAACGAAAGACTGACCAACCTTTGCAGAGCAACTAGTCTCTTGAAGAATGAGATACGCAGTATGCAGGGAAATCTTGAGTACCAAAGCCAACGATCAGAATCGATCGACACAGTTGATACAGAGTCGATCGACAGCGATCCCAGTGAAACGACCGACGTACAAGTTGTAGCATCGATCGATACCGCATCTTTGGCAGATCAGGATCAACAGATTCAAGACCAGCACGACAAAGACCAACATGCAGAACTACCTGAGCATTCTAGATTTGATTTCTATCAGCATCAGTTAGACACAGAGGATTTGGTCAGAAGGTTGCAAGTCATCAAAGCCGATTTAGCAAGGATATCTCCTAGATGGACAAGATCAGATGATGCCACAAGAAGCTTCACTGCTGCTGAGTCCAAAGATGAAGGAAATGTTTTCCCACCAGCAAACAACAACCCCCACTGCACCCCATGAGTCCCTCACCTACCACAGTCAAGGTAAATGACTATAACAAAGCGCTGAGTGGGAGGCAACCCACTATTAGGTTTTCTTTTATTTATTTTATTTTATTTTTCATTTTTGCTTTTATTTTTTTCGGATTTATTTTGCAGTTTTTATTAGATCCAAGTAGAATGATAATTCCATCGACCGACATTCACCATTCATATCGCTCGACACCACACAACCATTACTAACGATCGACGTATACCACTACGAATCGATCGACATCTTGTCGATCAGGTTTATTCATTCTAACTTGTTATATTTATTAATTATGTTTTATTTTATTTACCTCACCACCGGCTGTGTTATACTGGGACAGTGTAATTTAAGTTTGGGGGGGAGTTTACTAATATGTGTTTTTATTATGGATTTTATTCAAATTGTTTTTCAAAATTATTTTTCGTATAAGTATTAAATAGGAACATTGATATAGATTTATATTTGATTGTCTGACCACTCTTTAGCACCATTCTAGATTACTGATTGCAGATAGTACTAAAGATGCTAAAGTGGAACAACCTGTCACCTATATTCGCTAGCTAAGATTGTTTGAAGGAACCAAAGCTGACCTCCAACGCTAATACTGACTTATTTGCTTGTCTTGGGGCTTGGAAATCACTGGATTGGAATCCTCCTACAAGTCTGGAAGGTAAAAAGTCTGTGTGTTTCTGGTTCCCTTCCTTCTCTCTCTCTTCGGCATCTCGAGATCTAAGTTTATGTTATAAAATATTGAAATGATTTCTTGAGAGGCAGAGGGGTAGGAGTGATTCCTGCGACCCCAGTATTCTAAATCTCAAGGATGATCACACATTGTGGAAACGAGGGATAGGTTGAGTACCGAACCCCATTATTCGCTACACTTTGCCAAAACAAATGTACGAGTTACAATGCAAATGTCAATGAGATGGACTAGATGACCTATGTGGCATCGGAACCTGTTGAAATTGAAACTAATAAGAGATTCAGAGAAGAGAGAAGAGGGGAGAAAGGGATCAGAGAAGACTACCTGTGTGTTCAGATACTTGTTTGAGTTGAATCCATGTGTCCTTTGATCGATACTCCCAAGGTAAAGCCTGCACTTTTATTTTATGTTAAGAAATGAGGTTAGTAGAGGGGAATGTCAGATGAGATTTGCTAAGTTGTTGATTAGATGAGTTTGGTTGCTAAGCTAGGATAAAGCATGATGAACTTCTGTGATTAGGATGTTTAGACATGAATTGCAAACTCATAGAGTGATGATTTCAATATATTGAATCTTTGAGTTCCTGCTATTTTCAAACCTTGTCCAAAGACTACTGTTTTTGCTTGAGGACAAGCAAAGGAGTAAGTCTGGGGGAGTTGATGTACCATGGATTTTACCCGTTTTTAACCATGGTATACTAGTATTTTATTATATATTTAATCTGTTTTCTAGCCTGTTAGGTATGTTTTCAGGTTCAGGAGCATTTTGTGAGAAAGTGATATTTTTGGAGCATTTTGGAGTGCAAGATATGATACACCCGAGTTGACCATTCAAGACTAAGTCGGAAGTCAACATTGCGATTATAATCGATCGATACTCATCCTGGTTGTCGATCGATGTACCTGAGAAGATCCGTGTACTAGAAGATTATAATCGATCGATACACATCAAGTGTTGTCGATCGATATCGAAGACGAAATGGTTTAGCCGACTACTTCACCAAGACTTCACCAAATTACGAGATTGCTCCTGACGAGTTTTTAACCTAATGGAAATGCTTATATATTCCTGCTAAGTTTCTTTTGACGGCAACCTTCGAAAGAAGCAAGCTCTTGACAACCCTAAAAGCAGAGAGTGTGAGAGAGAGACTAGAGTTTTATTTTTTTGATAGATTGGAGAGATTTCTCATCTCCTTTTGTATTTCTACTTTATTCTATCTATGCAATTCTTTCATCTATCTATTGTTATGAATTGCTTAGTTATGTCTGAGTAGTCTACTTGTTAGATCTAGGGTTCAAATAGGTTTGTGGGATTAGCCCCAAACTATAATTGCTAAGTTGTGATACTCATCAAATGGATTGCACCCTATGCTTGTTTTAGATTAGCTAACTAGAACATAGATCACTAGGATCTTTGATTATCTTGAATTATCCATTTGAGCTTGCTTGTCTCCCGTTGAGAAGAACGACAGTTCCTCCTTGAGACCTTGTGGTCATATTCGGCTCGCGCCTAGGCAGATCTAGAAGCCGTCGATCGATATCCCGACAGGTGAATCGATCGGCGCTGCGAAAGGTGTATCGCTCGATATCTCAAAAGGATATCGACCGACTCTTTTTCTGTGTCATCATGCGAAAGGTGTGGCCAGAGATCTAGATTATTTAACCAGTGATACTTCCTTGATTTAAGCGGCTGAGATCTATAGTATCATGCAAGCAACTTGTTAAAGCATTTATAGAGATTATAATCTCCATTCCTGAATAGAAACCCTATGTCTAGCACTCTTTATCATATTTAAACAACCCATCATATTGTTAGTTAGAGCAACTACCTTGCTCATTTTAGGAATTGTTATTTTTATTTCTATCATATAAACCAACCTTGCCTAGGATTGATTAGTACATTTTATTTAATTGGTTCCCTAGCTCCTCGTGATTCGATCCCTAAGTACTACAGTTGTACCTCTTATTTGAGAGAGTAAGCTTTACTGGGTAATTTGAGCACTATCAGTAATGCATAGGACTCTTACCTCAACATTGCTGACTACTTTGAGAGGCTGAAAGCAACAAACCCTGGAACGATCACTTGTGTCGAAACCGAGGTTGATGAAAACGGCGACACATGTTTTCGGTACGCTTTTCTTGCCTTTGGAGCTTCAATTCAAGGTTTCCGGCGTCTACGTCCCGCTTTGATCATTGATGGCACTCACCTATCAGGGAAATACAAAGGTGTACTCCTTACTGCCAGTGGACAAGATGGCAACTTCCAAGTATTCTCTCTTGCCTTTGCTCTTGTTGACGGAGAAACCGAAGAGGCTTGGACATGGTTCCTCACCAAGGTGGAAAGGATCATAGCTGATTCGAACACACTGACCATAATCTCTGATCGACATGTCTCCATTGTCAAAGCCATCAGTCAGACTTTCCCTAAGGCACACCACGGAGCCTGCATTGTTCACATCATGAGGAACGTTGTATCCCGGTACAAAAGCAAGGGACTCGCTAAGATGGTTTGTGAGGCTGCTTTCCAGTTCCGACGTTCGGATTTTGATAAGAAGTTTGACAGGATCAAGATCACAAATGCAGCCTGCTTCAAATACCTTGAAGACATCGGCACTGCAAAATGGACGCGCACCTACTTCCAGGGTAACCGCTTCTATCTAATGACCAGCAACATTGCAGAGCAGCTTAACAATGCTATCTCCAAGTTCCGAGCTTCTCCAATTGTCGAAATGTTTATTTTCATACAGCGCATGCTCACAAGGTGGTTCTCAGCTAGGATGACCAAATCCGCCAAACACAGGGGTATCTGCACACCAGAGGTTGATAAGGTCATTCAGACACACATCAAACTCACCAAAGGCAGCAAGATAAATCCATCTAAAGACTGGAGCTTCTCTGTCAGGGGCCTTTTCGGACATGGCAACACGGTCCATCTCGATACAAAGTGCTGCATATGTCAAGTGTTCCAGAAGCTCAAGATACCTTGCGGACACGCTCTTCTGGCAGCGGATTCAGTCGGTCTACCTTACAACCAATTGGTTGGTGATTACTACAAGACACAGCACTGGGTACACACCTACGCCGGAGTTATTTATCCTGAGGTCGATCCTGGCGAGATTGCAATCCCTCCTGCCATAGCTGATCTTACAATTTACCCTCCTAAAACCCGCCGCCCTTCTGGACGCCCCCGAGATGGTCGCATCCCCTCTACTGGAGAAATACCGGTAACACATCTACTATTAAATTTTTCAAATGTTTCACTTCTCCAGTTTTGGTTCTGCCTACTTACACTTATGGAAATTTAAAACAGCCAGGCAAGAAAACAAAGACCACACAAAACAGGTGTGGATGTTGTGGTGGCATAAGACACAATCGCACTCGCTGTGTTGTACCTCTCTGACATCGGTGAATCTTATATCCAGGCGATGTCTCTTTTGGATAGCGAATTCACCACGGTTCAGCTTATCTAGCCACTACTAATCTCTTTTTGTTGTTTGCATGGCTACTTTTAAAAACATGTTTTTAATATCTACCTTTTGGCTGAACCAAACGCTTGTGTGTTGTTAAATTATCTATGTATCGCCATTCTATCAGGATCTACGACCCTCTAACAAAACAAGTGCATATGTACCCCGGCAATAAACAAGTACATATGTACCCCGTCCTCCCCTTCTGTTTTCCGTACACATACACAATCAAACTTGTTCGTCCATAAGTACAACCTATCTATTCCTTTCCACTGCACTCTGTTTGGTTTCATTAAAATCAAGTGATCACACGGTTTCTGCTAACCGGACAAAACCACAATTATTCGATTCGGATTGTCTCATTAAAACGGCGCCGTATTTAGCATCTCTAAAAAAAATGGACAAGAGGATATTAACCCGATTTTAGGGTTCCCATTCCCAGAATTCTCATCTTCGCAGAATGGCCGACACAGTTAGGGGGTTCCCAACCCACTGTCGTTGTGGCGCACGCGTTGCAAGACACACTGCCAAAACCAGGAAGAACCCTGGTCGTCTCTTCCACAGCTGCCCCTACGGCGACGAGGTAAGTCCCTAATCAACTATCTTACCTACAACAGCCTCGTTCTCCCTAATATCTTATCAAATCGTCCGTGTACTGACAGAACAATCCCGACCACCTATTCAAATGGACTGACTTATCGATGGTAGAGGAAATTGAGGATCTCAAGGTACGTGTCAAGATTTTAGAAAATATTTCCTTCTCAGACAACAACGAATTCCTGCAAGCCTCTGAACAAGAAACCCTCACATCAATCAGCACTCCCCGCACCTACCAGGACCAGAATCTCCCAGAGGAAATCCAAACCTTCAAAAAAGACTTAAGCAATCTCAACACTGAACTTAGGAGCTTCAAGAATATTGTTGCCTGTCTTATTGTTTGTTTTTGTCTACAAGTTCTTGGTTTAGCAAGCCAGAGCTCATTCTGTAATTGTTGATTACATAAATAACTGTCTCTGTACTTGTTGTTCTTCAAATCTTATCTAGTTGCTGACTCTGAAACTTTCGGTCCCCTGTAATTTCCACCTCTTTTTACCAGAGGCTAGTGTCAAAGGCTGATTCAAATACATACCATTCCTGGTAAAACTACACCCATGATGCCTAAGTTCTCTTAAACCACCTGAGAAATATAACCATCACTTGTCCACCGTTAACGAAGTACACAAAATCTCAGCAAAAGTTGTATCCATCCAAACAACTATGTTCTCCTCCTTACACAAATTCAAACCAAGAAGCACAAAAACAAAAACACAAAATGCAAACAGAAGTGCAACAAAAAACACATAGCTTCGTTTCAGTTAAACATCATCGTCAGTGCCTTTATAGGCTACATACATATCATACCGTTCAAAAGAAAAAGGAACTTCAATAACCGATTAACATCATCCTAAAATCCTTCCCACCATTACATATAATTGATAGTGCTCAAATTACCCAGTAGAGCTTACTCTCTCAAATAAGAGGTACAGTTGTAGTACTTAGGGATCGAATCACGAGGAGCTAGGTGATATACCATGGATTTCACCCGTTTTCTACCATGGTATACTAGTATTTTATTATATAACTAATGTGTTTTCTAGCCTGTTATTATACAACATTGTGATAAGAATCGATCGATACTCATCCTGAGTTGTCGATCGATGTAGCTGAGAAGATCCGCATACTAGAAGATTATAATCGATCGATACACATATTGTGTTGTCGATCGATATCGAGGACGAAATGGTTTAGCCGACTACTTCACCAAGACTTCACCAAATTACGAGATTATCCCTGACGAGTTTTTAACCTAATGGAAATGCTTAAATATTCCTGCTAAGTGTTTTTGACGGCAACTTCGAGAGAAGCAAGCTTTGAAGAGTCTAAACACAAGTCTTGAGAGGAAAAAACAGAGAGTGTGAGAGAGAGACTAGAGTTTTACATGTTTTGAGAGATTGGAGAGATTTGTGAACTCCATTTGTTATTCTACTTTTATCTATCTATGCAATTCTTTCATCTATCTATTGTTATGAATTGCTTAGCTATGTCTGAGTAGTCTACTTGTTAGATCTAGGTTTTAAATAGGTTTGTGGGATCAGCCCCAAACTATAATTGCTAAGTTGTGATATTCATCAAATAGATTGCACCCTAAGCTTGTTCTAAAGTAGCTAACTAGAGCATAGATCACTAGGATCTTTAGTATCTTGAATTATCTGTTTGAACTAGTATCTCCTTGGAGAAGAGCTAACCGTCCTCCTTGAGATCTAGTGTTCATTATCGGCTTGCGCCTAGGCATATCTGGAAGACGTCGATCGATATCCCGACAGGTGAATCGATCGCCGAGCGAAAGGTGTATCGCTCGATATCTCTAAAGGATATCGATCGACTCTTTTCTGTGTCAACATACGACAGTTGAGGCCAGAGATCTAGATTATTTAATAAGTGAGACATCACTGAGAGTTAAGCGACTGAGTTCTATGGTATCATGCAAGCAACTTGTTAAGCATTTATAGATATTATAATCTCCATTCCTAAATAAAAGCCCTAAGTCTAGCACTCTTCATTTCATTGAAACACCTATCATATTGTTAGTTAGAACAACTACCTTGCTCATTTTAGGAATTGTTATTTACATTTTCATCATTAAAACCAACTTCACCTAGGATTGATTAATTGATTTGATTTAATTGGTTCCCTAGCTCCTCGTGATTCGATCCCTAAGTACTACAGCTGTACCTCTTATTTGAGAGAGTAAGCTCTACTGGGTAATTTGAGCACTATCAAATTTGGCACCGTTGCCGGGGAGCTTTGATCGCCATTAGATTTAATTTCATTAATCTTAGGTTTTTATTTTCTTTACCCCATTTCTGATTAAAATTTTTCTTCTCTTTTCAGGTATATGCCCAGCAGTACCAGAAGCAATAAGGGAAATCAACTACTATTCTCAGAAGATCATGCACACTTGGAACGTTCAATCCGCAAAGACCTACGCTCCGCATCGATCGACAGAACCGCAGTACCGTCGACTGATATTCACGTTCAACCGTCGACTGACACTTAGACAGCACCGTCGACCGATACCATTCGCCGATCCACATCGTTCGATACTACTCACTGTACATCGATCGATACTTACCCGCGAAGCATGGTTGCGATTGTTATTCTCATGCAGGACCAGAATGGAAACCTGTATGACCAAGATGGTCATCTGCGTAATGCAACAAGTCAGAAGCTAGATGCACAGGAAAAAATAATCCCTGAGCCTGAAGCTGAGGCTACAGGAGAATGTCAAACACGATCGTTGGCAGACTACAATCGTCCAGATGAGTACTACACCAACAGATCAGCTATTCGACTTCCAGAGATTCAGAAGCCGAACTTCGAGCTCAAGCCTCGGTACTACTCTCTCGTGTCTCAGATACCTTATTTTGGGTTATCACACGAGTATCCTATGGATCATCTGGAGAGGTTCGAGGATCTTATCGCTGCTATTCGTATGGATGGAGTCCCTGAGGACTACCTACTCTGCAAGCTCTTCAAATACTCACTGATTGGAGAAGCTTCACACTGGCTCAAGCAGCTACCTACAGGATCACTGACATCCTGGGCCGACATCAAAAACGCCTTCCTGCGTAATTTCTTTGATGAGGCACGTGTTGAAGACTTACGGAGCAAAATTGCCACTTTCCCGCAAAAGCCTGGTGAGACTTTTAAAGACGCGTGGATCAGATTTAAGTTCTTCCAGCGAGACTGTCCACACCATGGATTCAATGAAGTGCAGCTGCTAAGCACTTTCTACAGAGGTATCGCCTTGAGGTATCAGATGGCTCTTGATACTGCTAGCTAGGGGAACTTCAACACCAGGAATCCAATAGAGGCTGTGAGACTTATTGAGAACCTAGCCAACAGCAGCAGCACCAAGAACACTGACTCTGACAAAAAGAAATCGGTTGCAGCCATTGGGGAAGACCAAATGAATGAAGTCAGAGCCAAGATAGATGCTTTACATGTATTTCTGGGGCAACCAGTCTGCTCAGCTGAAGAAAGAGAGGCTAGAGAAGATGATACCGAGGAAGATGTGAACTACATTGGGAGTACTGGATTTCAGAGATATGGAAACCAGAGTGGAAACATAAACTTTTTTGGCAGTGGTCAGAAGAGTAACTACAACCAGAGTTCGCAGTATCAGAAACCCTTCACCAACACCATGAACTACGGCAACTCAGCTTACCAAAACCCACCACCACCCACCCAGAAGAGTAAGTTTGATGCCATAATTGATAGAGTTCTAGAAGGACAGAAGAAGCTTACAGTAGACTTCAATGGAAAGATTGACTCTGTCTTCAACAATCTGACCACAAGGATAAACACCATTTGCACTCAAGTTAAGAAGCTTGAGACACAGATTGTCCAAACTGAAGACTCTATCAGGAGAATTGGAACTTCTAAGGAAGTAGGAGAAGGAAGCAGGAAACACCACGTGAATGCCATTATAGATGATGATTTCGGGCAAGTGGTGAAGCATGAGAAGCTACAAGAAGGAGACTTTGAAGTGGAAAGTTCACTAAGTTACGGAGGATCACAATGGTGTCGATCGACACCAGCTAGTCCACATCGATCGACACCAACGGTGTCATTTCCAGATACGACTACAGATTGCAACGCGGTTAG